>NC_048220.1:52042826-52125025 GCF_002007445.2 Ailuropoda melanoleuca | reverse complement strand
AATAAAATAAAATAAAATAAAAAGAAATTTGACACCATAAATAAGAAATTTAAATTTAAATATCTTTGACATAAAAAAATCGATTCCACTTTTAGGAATTAATCCTACAGACAGACTCTGCTATTGAATTTTGTTCCCTCACAATTCATATGTTGAAGCCCCAATCCCCGATGTGACTGTATTAGGAGACAGAGGGTTTAAGAGGGGCTTTAGATCTTCAGTCTAACAGTAAAAGATGTCTTCAGACATAGCCAAATGTTTGGGGTAGAGGAGCTGTCTTCCATTTGAAAACTACTGAGTTAGGCAAAGACTTCTCTGATAAAATATCAAAAGCATGATCCATTTTTTAAAAATGATACACTTCAGGGCTGCCTGGGAGGCTCAGTGGGTTAAGTGTCTGACTTTGGCTCAGGTCATGATCTCAGGGTGCTGGACTGAGCCCCACATTGGTCTCCCCATGGATCAGAGACTCTCCTTCTCCTTCTCTCCCTCTGCCTCTCCCTCCCCTCCACTCGTGTGCTCTCTTTCTCTCTCTCTCTCAAATACACTCTTAAAAAATAATAAACTTGACTTCTTTAAAATTAAAAATTTCTACTCAGTGGAAGATAATGTTAAGAGAATGGAAAGGAAGAAAATATTCACAGAACACATTTTTGACAAAGATCTTATAATCTAGAATATATAAAGAACTCTCATAACTCAAGAATAAAAATATAAACCACCCAACTTTTTTAATGGGTCAAAGATTTGAACAGATATCTCACCAAAGAAGACATATAGATGGCAAACAAATATATGAAAAGTGTTCAACATCATTAGTCATCAGGAAAATCCAAATTGAAACCACAGGGAGACACCGCTTCATAAGTTTTAACTTAAAAATCTATAATGGCTGGTTCCCTCGGTGGAGTGAGCAACTCTTGATCTTGGGGTTTGTGAGTTCAAGTCCCACACTGGGTATAGAGATTACTTAAAAATAAAATGTTAAGGGGCTCCTGGGTGGCTCAGTCGGTTGAGCGTCTGACTCTTGATTTCAGTTCAGGTCAGGATCTCAGGGTTGTGAGATCAGGCCCTGTGTGGGGTTCAGTGCTGAGCGTGAAGCCTGCTTAAGATTCTCCCTCTCCTTCTCCTTCTGCCCCTCCACCCCGCACCCCAGCTCACATGTGTACTCTCTAAATAAATAAATAAATAAATAAATAAAGTTACAAATCTAAAAAAACCAAACAAACAAAAATCTAGGATACCACATTGCCCAGCAAGCCCCTCTTAGGTACAGGAGATATGAAAACTTACGTCCATACAAAAACCTGTAAATAGCAGATTTCATCACAGTCACTCAAAATTAGAAACAACCCAAATGTCCTTTGATTAGTTAATAGAGAAACTGTGGTATATCCGTATAATGAAAAAGACTATTCAACAAAAAAGAACAAACTACTGATACATACAAAATCAGCAACCTCAAATGTGTCACACTAAGTGCAAAAAGCCAGACTCCAAAGCTATGTAGTGTATGATTCCATTTATATGACACCGGAAAAGGCAACTATCAAAGCAAGCCTGATGGATTAGTTGGGACGGAGAGGGTGGGAGGGGCAAGAAACAACCAGGACCCCCACCCCCACCCTTTTTAAATCCTGGGATGTTTCTTGTTTGTTTTTAAATTATCTTCCAATTTAAAAAAAAAGGTTTTAATGCAAGCTAATAAATGGACCGTCAGATGATTCTGTGGCCAACGCCAAAGCACTCGCCTCCCTTGCAAGATGCATTCATTTCGCAAAGTCGTAGCATACCCACACGTATGAAAAGGGAGCCTCTAAAAGTGAAACTGCTTACGTGGACATCAGGGGTTTTAAAATGTTCTTGGACCTTAACTTTCCATTGCTCTTTGACAGTACTTGATAACATGTGATGACCAAATTACTATCACTTGGGAATTTTTGATAGAGATTTTTGCCAATAACCCTTTAAAAAGATCATTTCTTGGGGCGCCTGGGTGGTCAGATGGTGAAGCCTCAGCCTTTGGCTCAGGTCATGATCTCCAGGTGTGGGGGTCGGCTCCTGGCTCTGCAGCGAGCCTGCTTCTCCCTCTTCCTCTGCCTGCAGCTCCCCCTGCTTGTTCTCTCTCTCTCTCTCTCTGTCAAATAAATAAATAAAATCTTCAAAAAATAAAAAAAAAAGACAGGTTCACTTAAAAAAGCATGTGCTTAACTTCTCCGATTTGTGGGTGCCATGACAGGTGCCCAGATTAGAAAGAAAAGTAAGGCAGTACAGAGCTGAGGACTCCCTCTTGGAGAGAAAGACATTCTCGTAAGTCGGCAGTAAGGGAGGAATAAAGATGTGGGAGCGAGAGTAGCAGGAATTTCCTAATAAAAATCAAGAGCACAGCAGTATTTTCTGACCAGTGTTCACTGCTGAAACCTCAGAAATTAGGTAAAAGTACAAAGAAAATATTAACATTGCTTATAATGCCGCCGTCACAGTGAACACCTTGGTGGGCTTCCTTCCAATCTTTTTTCAAGGGGTATGTACCCAGCTGTTAGAATTTTGGTTGAGGGCTCAAGACAATAGGTGTTATAGTCTGAAGGAAAGTTGGAGAACACACTGCAAGACTTGCAAGAGATGGAAGAAAGCCCAGAGCGCAGACTCAGCTCCTCGCCGACCTCCAGGAGTGATAAACGTGAAAGATGCAGAGGCTGAGAGAAGGTTAGACGTTAGAGGAAAATTCCAGGGAGAGGTCACCTGAACACCATGAGGCCCATACTCCTCTGCAAACCGCAAACCCCTCTTTCTCCTCCAGGGCTCAAGACGTCTCTCGACATGTTCCTTGGAGGCACTTCATAAAATTGCCTCCATGGCTCAGTTTCTTAAAAACAAAAGTGAGAAAGGGAAGTGGTTTTCAGGCAACTGGTACTTTCCACCCCATCCCAGGCCTTGCCTTTGTAAGGGAGCCCTTCTCCTGACTGGGATAAAGAAAATGAAAAACTGCAAGTAGAAATGAAAGAGGACTTCAGCTACCTTATTTTAACCTCGCATTTTCTGATTAAGTTCTTCTTCCCAGCGCATCTCTTACAAGGACTGCTCTCAGCCTGCAAGACCACGACTGCGTGACTGACCCCAGGACAATGACCGATTTGACCTTCACTGCCCACCTGCACGGACCCGCCCACCTCTGTCCCGTATTTCCCTTCTATAAATCAGGCAGTATTTTCAGCACTTTGGAGACAGCCTTTAAGACACTAGTCCGCTGTCTTGGGAGTGCTGGCCTCACTAAATTAATTCCTTTCTTGTTTCACCACCACTCGACTCTCTGCCTTTGGATTCGTCACTGGTGAGTGGCCCAACCTGGTGTGTCTGAGACGCCAGGAGCCAGGTGCTCTTGTATCCCTGTGCCCTGCTATAGAAACAAGAACTTTAAAATTTAAAAATTCATGCTGAAGCACTTTTTAAAACCCATTTGGGACCATACCAAATACTGAAGTTGGTATTATATAGTAGACGCGTCCCATCAGAGTAGATGTTCTTTGAAAACATAATGACTGCATAGCAGTCCATCATCTTCTTCTTCTTTTTTTTTTTTTTTTAAGATTTATTTACTTTAGAGAGAAAGAGCACTCACGTGAGGGGGGACGGAGATGCAGAGGGAGAGAGAGCTCAAGCAGACTCCCCGCTGAGTGCAGAGCCCCAGGCAGGGCTCCATCTCACAACCCTGGGATCAGGGCCTGATCCCAAATCTGACTGAGTCACCCAGGCGCCCTGCAGTCCGTCTCTGGAAAAGAAACTCTCTGAGAAATCTAGAGAAGTCAAGGGCTGAACAGCCTTTTCCCACCACAAGCATCTGGCCGGAATCTCTTGTGGGCACCAACTTGAGAGAGCGGGTTGGATAAAACCCACGAGCTGCAAACTCTAGGCCAGACCACAGATGTCTCCCGTGTCACCATTACCACGGTCTTCAACCTGATGCTACCACTTCCTGAGCGCTCGTGGCATCCCAGGCACCTGCAATCTCATTATAACCCCAGGAGCTCTAGGTCTGACACTGAAGCCCGCGTAATAATCATCACCAGCAGAAGCTGCCCCCCCTCCTCCCCCTTCCCCCTTCGAGTCACCAGGACTGGGGTGGGGCCTGGGAATCCCAGTGTTGATGCTGGCCAGAAAAGTGAGGCGGAAAGAAGTTCAAGGGCTTGCCCAAGACCTTTGACCCAGGTCGACTGGAGCACCCTTTCCCTCCACCTCCCCCTCCCCCTCCCCCAGGACCCTAGGGAACACTCTGTTCTGGTTTCTCCCACCTCTCTCACCTCTTCCCCAGCCCTCTCTGAGCCTTATGTCTGTGTTGTCTTATATTCTTCCAAAGGGAATATGCCAGCAGGACTATCTTACAGGTGCCTGCTTCCAAAATGACACTTCACTCTTTCCTCTTCACCCTAGAGTCAAGACCACCTCCATCAACACCGTCAGCATCACCTGGGAATTTGTTAGACATGCAGAATTTCAGGCCCATGGCCCAGACCTACTAAAGCTGAATCAGATGCCTAGGTGAGTCACACACACATTAAAGTTGCAACAGCTGCCGTTCTAGATACTTCTCAGTCAGATGTTGATCTGATTGTTTAAGTGAATCACCACAAAAGCAGTGATTTTCAACCCTGGTGGTGTTTAGAATCAACTGGTGCTCGTTTAAAAATGCTGATGCCTGGGCCCCGTCCCCAGACCAAATGAATCAGAATCTTTGTGGAAGATGGACCTTAGTCATATATATTTTTAATATATATGAATATATATATTAAAGTGTGAGTGTAATGTCAAATTATGATACAAAAATCACTGCTTTAAAGATTGAAAAATTTATGGGAGAGTTTAGAAACCAACAAAACTGCTTTAAGTAAAAAGCAAATATGCATAAAATTATAAAATGGTTTCCCATAACATTCAGGATAAATTGCAAATTTGTCACCTTAGCACCAAAGGCCCTTTCTGATTATGAGTCCTGTCGGCCTCTCCAGCCCCATCTCCTGCTCTCCCACCCCTACACGCTGGGGGCACCAAACCACTTGCATTGCCCTCAAAATGTCCCTTCGCTTCACACTTCCATGACTTTACCCAAATTCTCTTTAATTAACTTTCCCATTTCTTTCCCTTTTCAAAGACTCAACTCCAGGCTTCTGCCTCTGGAAGGCCTTCCTGGACCCCACTATTTTTAGCTATTTGTATTGCCAGCCACATTTCAAGGGCAGGGCCCCAATCAGACCTAGGCTACTGTCTCCAGTAAGTCTTGTCTTCCAATAAGAACATTGGGGAAGGGATGCCTGGGTGGCTCAGTCAGTTAAGTGTCTGCCTTCGGCTCAGGTCATGATCCCAGGGTCCTGGGATCGAGTTCTGCATCTGGCCCTTGCTCAGTGGGGAGTCTACTTCTCCCTCTGCCTGCTGCTCCCTCTGCTTGTGCTCAACCTCTGACAAATAAATAAATAAAATCTTTAAAAAAAAAAAAAAAGAACATTGGGGGAATGTTAAACATTAGAATGTGCCAATGCAGGGACGACCCTTGAATATTGTTTCAGGTTGATTTAAACAGCAGCAAATGCACAGGCCACTGCCTGTGGGCATAAGAAGTAATCAGTTTTGCCTCCTACAAACTTACTGTGGACACCTAACACACACACACACACACACACACACACACACACACACACACACACACGAAAGCCAGCCCCACCCCCCTTCACTAGGAAAGAGCTTTTGGTGCATGACGTAATCCTTACTCATTTGATACCTAATTTCACACATAAATTGCTTTTCCTCCTTTTTGATTGATTTTTAGAAACAGCATGAAATGAACATTGTTTTTTTTTTTTTTTTCATTTATTTCTCTATGTTGAGAATGTGCTTCCTTGAATTGGACAGGAAGAAAATTTTGAATTTACTTTTCATGTTTTGGTGACTCATTTTAGAATATACAAACTTCGGCCCAAATTAAAACAAAATGTTTAAAAGCCCCGGAGAAACGTTCAGATCTTCTCTTGCGTAAACAGAGTGCCATCTCGTAAGAAAAAAGTCTGAACACCTCTGAAATATGTGGTCCACTTTTTTCTTCTCATTCTCCCCCAACCTTTCGAGGGACAGGAGTAAACACCAAGAGTAAACATTTCTCTTGAATGCTCTGACATCTAAATTCTCCCTGTCCTGCCTGCTCAGAACTGGCTTGAGAGGGACAAAAATATTATGTAAAGCAAAAAATGATAGGTCTTAGCATGAGGAAATCAACAACTGGCAGGTTCTTTCATCTGTTCACTTAACAAATATTTATTGAGCATCTACTGTCTGCCAGGCTGGGGGGTAGACACTTCTGCAAGAGAAATCACTCTCATCAGGCTTCTGATGATCTCTACCTTGCCGAATGTAGTGGTCAGTTCTCCATTCCCACCTGACTCCTTCTCTTAGTGGATTATAGGTTTTACCTACTTTCCTTCTTCAAACACTTTCTTCTCGAGGCTTCTGAGGCACCACACTCTCCTGGTTTTCCTACTATCTTTCTGACCATGCCTTTGCTGTAGGATTGGCTGGCTCCTCTTTTTCCTGACAGCAAACTGTTGGCCGTTTCATCTTTCCTATCCACATTCTCATCCTAAGTGATCTCCTCAGGCCTGTGGCGCAGCGTCATTTACATGTTAATGACTTCCACATCCCAGTCTCTAATTCCTCTCTTTGCCCAGAGCTCTAGACTGTCATCTACCCAACTGCCCACATAATATGTCCACTTGGATGTCCAATAGGCATTTTAAATGGAGCTATTCCCCCAAGGGTCCCCACCACAAAGCTGCTCCTCTCCCAGCCTTTCCCACTTACTAAATTTGCTTGACCAAAAATCTGAACGTTAGAGACTGTGTTGGGCTGCAAGTAACAGAATCCAACTTAAGCAGAGAACAGTCATTCTTTTTTCACATAATGAGAGGACCAGAAATAGGCAGACCAGGGCCATGGAGTGCCTCCTCAGCGCCAAAAACGTCCCAGTTCTTCACTGTTTTCCTTCACTATCCTCATGGTTGCAAGCTGGCAACCTCACCTCCAGCCTCGCATTTACATTCCAACGGGAAGACAGGGAAGGAATTAACAAGGTGGAAGGCACAGAACCGATATGCAAACAACAAAACATTCCCAGAAATTCCCAGGAGACTTCTGCTTATGTCTCAGTGTCCAGAACTGTGTTATAAGCTCCACGTCAGCTGCAAGGTAGGCTGGGAAATAGAGCTGGGCACATTGCTACCCTGCACAAATTAGGCTTCTAATATATGAAAGAAAGGGAGAACAGATATATTCTGCACTTCCTCACCAGTCCACTGGCATGTCCTATCACTCCCACCTCCAAAGCACTTAACAAACTGATATTAAAAAAAAAAAAAACTGATCTCCATTGCTTGATTCTGGGGCTGAGACACCATTGTCTCTTGCTCAGAACACAAGGATGGCTTCCTAACTAGTCTCCCTCTTCTGCACTGGCCCTCTCTATGGCCCTTTCTTCACACAGCAGCCAGGGCTATGTGTTTAAAAGTATAAATATAGGGGTCCCTCGCTGGCTCAGTGGGTAGAGCATGCAACCCTTGACCTCAGGGCTGTGAGTTTGAGCCCCATGGTGGGTGTAGAGATTACTTAAAAATAAAATCTTAAAAAAGTAAAAATAAATTTATAAAAAGAAAAAGTATACCTTTCATTACACCATTTTCTTTCTAAAAATCTCCAAGAGATCAGTCATCGTCTGGTTTCCCCCAAGCAGACAGTGAGACAAGGACTTGCATGCAAGGTTGTTTACCTGAGAGTGCAGACACACAGGGTGGGGGGATGCAGTGAGACAAAGAAAGGGAGGGAGCACAGAGAAGGTGTGACAGCAAGGCAGCCTCCCAGGCAGGCGCAGGCAACTGAAGCTTAACCCCAGGGCAAGCACTAGGGGAGCCCTGTGGAACACTTGCCCCAGAATTAGGGGACCCAAGGGGCAAGGGAAGGAATTTACACAGCAGCCTTCAAGAGTTGCTGGCTTCGGCTCTCTTGGCTTGGATACCGAGCCCTGAGTGCACCCGCTTGACCCTCTCCTGACCCTCTCCTGACCCTTTCCTGACCATCACAGATAGGGGGGAGAGCCACTTAATTTCGTTAATAGGCTAAGAAGTTCCAAATACAATTTAAGGGTGATAAATGTCTCTTAGAAGTTTGCTAAGCTTTAGTCTCATTTGAAAGCTGCTAAATTTTGTGGTGCTTGCTCTCTGACAGATTAAAAAAAAAAAAAAGCATAAACCTCCTTAGTAATATAGGAAAATTTCCAGTACGGCATATAAGATTTGGAGTATTTAAATCAATGCATTAAGGTACACATAATTTAATAATACTAGTAATTAATTATATGTATATTATATCTATAGATGGCATTACTGTAACTACAGGTCTGAAGACTATAGAGGAACAGGAAGCAAACAACTATGGCTATATTTCTGCCCTTAGATAAGCTTACTACTTATTTGTATTTTCCTTTCTTCTTCAGTTATTCTACAAAGTAACCATTACAAGCAACAGTCAGAGCTGCCACCATGACCACGAATTCATTGCTTGGTCCTGCATTATCTTTTGGCACTAAAAGGAAAAAGAAAATTTCTTTTGGCACTACAAGGAAAAAGAAAATTTCTAACTCCCAGGCTTTGAGGTTCATGACAACTGAAACTGCATTTTCCTTTTATTTACGTTCAACTTTTTTTTTTTTAAAGATTTTATTTATTTATTTGACAGAGATAGAGACAGCCAGCGAGAGAGGGAACACAAGCAGGGGAGTAGGAGAGGAAGAAGCAGGCTCCCAGCTGAGGAGCCTGATGTGGGGCTCGATCCCACAATGCCGGGATCATGCCCTGAGCCGAAGGCAGACGCTTAACCGCTGTGCCACCCAGGCACCCCTTACTTTCAATTTTTTATTTCCCTTTTAGTATCTAAGGACAATTTCCAAGAGACCATATGCAGGTGGATTTAAACCAAGGACCAGTTCTAAATGAGTCTAGCCTTCTGCCTCAGGGCCATGTAATTCTGGCTTAGATCTAAACACCAAGAAGATTGAACATGGACGGCACTGGAGGAGATAATGCTAAGTGAAATAAGTCAAGCAGAGAAAGACAATTATCATATGATTTCTCTCATCTATGGAACATAAGAACTAGGAGGATCGGTAGGGGAAGAAAGGGATAAAGAAAAGGGGGGTAATCAGAGGGGGGAATGAAACATGAGAGACTATGGACTGTGAGAGGCAAACTGAGGACTTCAGAGGGGAGGGGGTGGGGGAAGGGGATAGCCTGGTGATGGGTAGTAGGGAGGGCACGTATTGCATGGTGCACTGGGTGTTATACGCAACTAATGAAGCATCAAACTTTACATCGGAATCTGGGGATGTACTGTATGGTGATTAACACAATATAATAAAATAAAATTAAAAAAAAAAAAAAGAAGATTGAACAGCATCTTATCATGAGCTGCGGGTTCTGAAAAAGCATTTACACAACTTCAAAGGTCAAGGTCAAGGACCAGACACTCAGAACAAAGCAGACTTTAAAGCCCACAGGGGGAGAGTAGGTGGCTCTACCATTTACCAACAGTGGGAGTTTGCGTAAAGCATTTAACATTTTTTAATTT
The DNA here is from genome assembly GCF_002007445.2 of Ailuropoda melanoleuca. Taxonomy (NCBI): domain Eukaryota; kingdom Metazoa; phylum Chordata; class Mammalia; order Carnivora; family Ursidae; genus Ailuropoda; species Ailuropoda melanoleuca. Next base: position 52,115,368 of record NC_048220.1, on the reverse strand, counting down.
CCTTATTTATAAAATGGGAAGAATATCTCCCCAAGAAGTTGGGGGAGACATCAACACTTTGAAAAGTGCTTAGCACCAGGTTGCTAGATTTAGTTAATGAAAATACAGGACATTCGGTTAAATGTGAATTTCAGATGAATAATGAAAAAATTTTTAAGTATGTCCCAAATCTTGGATGGAACAAACAATAGTTTATCTGCAGCCTTACCTAGCACAACAGCAGACACAAAAACGAGGCACCTGATACAGGGTAGATCTTAGAAGGATGACTGCATTACAGGGGTGGAATGTAGAGCAAGGAGCCCATGGAAGAGGTCAGGCTTCAGAATGGGTGGGACTGTGAAGCATTCACTGGTCCTATGATTATTGGTTGCTGAGAAATATTTCTAAAAGTAGTTCATTTCCTCCAGGAATTCCTGTTGCCCTCTCAACAGATGCCAGCCATTAAAAGGCTGGAAATTTTAATTGATCAAGATCAACTTGATCAAAACCAATGATAGATTTCACTTGAATAAATCAATGTGCCAAGTTGGACCTGCTGAGCCTTTTATTCTAAATTTTATATAATCCAGTAGCCAACTGTGAAGAATTACTATGTTAAAATTTTTTTACTGTAGGGGCACCTGGCTGGCTCCACCTGTCGGTAGAGCATGTGACTCTTGATTTCACAGTAGTGAGTTCAAACCCCACAGTGGGCATAGAGATGACTTACTTTATTTTTATTTTTATTTTTTTTTACTTTAAGGTTTTCCTATAGAGGGTAAAGGAGAAAAGCGTGTGTAGTTGCAAATACTGGAGTCAATACAGGGTTTGGACAAATAACATCATGCAAGGACAACACGCTCTGCTAAAGGCAATTCGAGGTGGCTGCATAACATCACAGTGAAGGGTTTTGCTCAGAAGGCATGAGCTCCCGACCACTCCAGTGTACGCCCTCATGTGTAGGCTTATTGAACTCTTGGCTATTCTGAGATGTGAACCTCTTTGCTACCCACCCGGTCACTGGCTAGACACACCCTTTCTGTCCCTCGCAATCAGCCTGTGCTGGTCTGATAAAGCTAAGGATTTGTCATTCACTAGAAAACTTGCCACCACAGCATAAAGTACCCCGGGCTTCATTTCTGGCCCAATACGTGATATTAATTTTACAACAGGTAGACGAAGCTCTAGCTATAACTCGTGCCACTAGTCATTAACTCTCCTTCCTAATATAACTAGTTGTGTCTTGGCTGCACCAGAATGTTGCATAACTGAGGAAAGCCGAAATATCATTTACGACCCTTGGAAACCCCAGCCACAGGCAACATGGAGAAGGGGACACGCCTATGAACAGATAACCTTCCGGCGACATGGGGGTTGGGGTGCCGAGCCCCCACACAGACGAAAATGCTGCCTACAGCTTATGACTGTCTGACTTCCCAAATACTCAACTGCTAGTAGCCTGCCGTGGGCAGAAAGCCTACTGGTAACATCGACAGCAGCTGACACATGTTTTGTGTCTTCTAGGTATTATATACTATATTCTTCCAATAAAGTAAGCTAGAGAAAAGGAAACGCTATGAAGAAAACGCTAAGAGCAAATACATTCATGGTCCCGCGCTGTAAAAGACCCACACAAAGAAGACCCACGCAGCCCAAACCTGTGCTGTTCAAGGATCAAGGGCACACAGAAAACAAAGGCCTCCAGCGTTCGCTTGCCCTGGCTGTGGAACCTCGGGACCAACGGCACTCTTGGTGGCAGCCAGAGGCGTCGGTACAGAGAGGCTCTCCGTGGACGCGGACCTCATCCACCCTCCACCACACGCGACAGGACACTGCGACTCACCGAGCGGAATTCGTGAGCTCCCGCTGCAGGAGCACTTTCAGTCACCCCAGGTTGAGCTTGAATCTGCCCCCTTCCTGGCAAGAGGACTGGGGGGAGATCCCAATCCTGACGTTCTTTTTTTTTTTTTTAATTTTATTTTATTTTATTATATTATGTTAATCACCATACAGTACATCCCCAGATTCCGATGTAAAGTTTGATGCTTCATTAGTTGCGTATAACACCCAGTGCACCATGCAATACGTGCCCTCCTTACTACCCATCACCAGTCTATCCCATTCCCCCACCCCCTCCCCTCTGAAGTCTTCAGTTTGTTTCTCATAGTCCATAGTCTCTCATGTTTCATTCCCCCTTCTGATTACCCCCCTTTTCTTTATCCCTTTCTTCCCCTACCGATCATCCTAGTTCTTATGTTCCATAGATGAGAGAAATCATATGATAATTGTCTTTCTCTGCTTGACTTATTTCACTTAGCATTATCTCCTCCAGTGCCGTCCATGTTGCAGCAAATGTTGAGAATTCGTTCTTTCTGATAGCTGAGTAATATTCCATTGTATATATGGACCACAGCTTCTTAATCCAGTCATCTGTTGAAGGGCATCTCGGCTCCTTCCATGATTTGGCTATTGTGGACAATGCAGCTATGAACATTGGGGTGCATATGGCCCTTCTCTTTACTACGTCTGTATCTTTGGGGTAAACACCCAGTAGTGCAATGGCTGGGTCATAGGGTAGTTCAATTTTTAACTTTTTAAGGGACCTCCACACTGTTTTCCAGAGTGGCTGTACCAACTTGCATTCCCACCAACAATGTAGGAGGGATCCCCTTTCTCCACATCCTCTCCAACAATTGTTGTTTCTTGCCTTGTCTATCTTTGCCATTCTAACTGGCGTAAGGTGGTATCTCAGTGTGGTTTTGATTTGAATTTCCCTGATGGCTAATGATTTTGAACATTTTTTCATGTGTCTGTTAGCCATTTGTATGTCTTCATTGGAAAAGTGTCTGTTCATATCTTCTGCCCATTTTATGATTTGTTTATTTGTTTCTCGTGTATTGAGTTTGAGAAGTTCTTTGTAGATCTTGGATACCAGTCCTTTATCTGTGGTGTCCTTTGCAAATATATTCTCCCATTCCGTGGGCTGTCTCTTAGTTTTTTTGCAACCCCAGCTGAGCGGGCATGGTAAACGGACGCTCCAGGGACGGGCCACCGAACTCAGGAGGGAAAACACTTGTTCAAAATAAGCAGGCGCGGAAGCCTCGCCACTTGCGTTAAAGGAGAACACTGCCTCCCCGCGCCCCAGCCCACAGGTGACGCCTGTTCCATCGCATGCTCTTCGGTACAGCGCTCTGGGCGGCTAGGGCAGGCTGGACGGGAGACCTTGCCCAGGGGAGTTTTCTCCTCCCTAATCCCCGCTCCCCCCAAATCTAGCAGTTCCGGTGTGTTCGCAAGTTAGCCACCAGACACCAAATACAGAGTCATACCAAATCGCAGGTTAAAAAATAATAATAATAAATCAAAATAAATAAAACATAGATTAAAAATAAATAGAAGATGAAGAAAATACCCAACTTCGTACCTGTTCAGCCAGGGCACGGCTCTGCCAACAGGTGTTTATAATTAAACTCTACTCGTTTATACCCGGGGTTTCACCTACGCACACCTGTTCCCAAGAAGACCAAAATTACCAGCGACAAGAGGTTCAATTGGAAATGCCTCTGTGTCTGTTTTTAATCATCAGAAGGAACAGGTGTGAGTTCAAACCCCACAGTGCTGGCCCAAGGGCCCCCAAGGAAGGCCTGGCACCCACTGTGTGCATTAGAGGAGAAAGCAGGGAGTGGCAAGGAGGAAGCCTTCTGTACCCCCGCGGTGGGGAATATGAGTGGAAATTGCAGTCAGTTGCTAGGAAGGTGATGGCTGGGAAGAACGCTGAAAATAGAGTATGTATAAATGGGATAGCAGTAGTACCTACCTAACAGAAAGCACTAAATGAATTAAAATATGTGCCTGCAACATAGTAAATGCTAGGTGTCAGCTATTGTTACCCTTACAGAAAAAAAAATATATATACAATGTATGTAAGATACATAATATTACATATGTGTCCTTAAACATATATATACCTAACAGTATCAACGTGTGGTACACCTTATTTTTTTCACTTAACATATCCTAGAAATCTTTTTATATCAGCATATGTCTAGCCCATTCACTAAAGTTGCATATTATCCCACTGGATGAATATACCTACATATAGGCAAGAAATATTTATCAGGCATTTCGGTTATGCCAGGCCCTGTGTAAGGATAACAGAAGAACATTGCTCTTGGGAGCAAATCTTGTTGTTATTATTTTTTTAAGTAGGCTCCAGGCCCAGTGTGGAGCCCAATGCGGGGCGTGAACTCATGACCCTGAGATCAAGACCTGAGGTGAGATCAAGAGTCCGATACGTAACAGACCAGGCATCCCCTTGTCATTTTTCTCAGGATGGTGTTAAATATATAGAATGCAGGGAACACTGGGGCTATTTTATGCTGGGTCTTCCTATACAAGAATATACTTACGGTCTTGTGACCACACTTTTCTGGGCCTCCACATTTCTAAATGCACTCTTTCCTCTCCAACGCTTAACATTTACCCCACCACCACCCTGCCGTGATTCCAGCTACTCCTATAATTTCAATCACTCCCCAAATCATATGTCTTGGCCTACATCTCTCTGCTAAGCTCCAGAGCTGTCTACTCAACCGCCCGCTGGACCCCACTCCTACCTCACAATGTTCCACAAGCGCCTCAAGCTCAATTAAGACCAAAGTGAAGCCCCTGCCCCCCCAACCCTGCTCCCGCTGCGCTGACCATTCCGACGTCCAGCCCCACCCGCCGTCCTGCTGCCCTCACTATATTACTTTTTTTTTTTTAAAGATTTTTTATTTATTTATTTGACAGAGATAGAGACAGCCAGTGAGAGCGGGAACACAAGCAGGGGGAGTGGGAGAGGAAGAAGCAGGCTCCTAGCAGAGGAGCCTGACGTGGGGCTCGATCCCATAACGCCGGGATCACGCCCTGAGCCGAAGGCAGACGCTTAACCGCTGTGCCACCAGGCGCCCCTCCTCACTATTTTAAAACATCAAATGAACTCACCCATTTCTCTCTATTCTTCCCCACCTCGGGCTTCATAATTTTGGTCTCTATCACCAAAATAGAGGAGGCTTCCTTACTGCTCTCTCTGCTTTCTGTTCTCCATTCCCATCTCCATTCTGCTGTCAGACTAGTTTATTGAAAATGCAAATTAATGCCCTCACCCCTGGGCATTCACAAGTCCGACCCTGCCTACAAACCGACCAGAATGCTGTGCTCTCTCATTCTTCCTTGCCTTGGCACTCTCGGAATGCTCGTTCTGTCTATCCTTGAAGCTCAGTTCAACTATCTTTTCTTGGACGTTTTCCAGCACTTTCCCAACTTCCAACCTCCCACCTTTGTCCTCTCCTACCACTGGAGCATCTCTTTATCATTTTTATCATTTCTTTTAGCACACATTCCTGTAATCAGGGTGGTGGTGGTGGTGGCTGTTGTTTTTGTTTTCAGTCTGCCCATCTGTTCCCCGCTCTCCAGGCTTTGAGTCTGTCCCTTGATGACAGATCTGTTTTCTGGTCCATCTTTGCACATTCTATAGCATTTAGCACGAGAGCCAACACTATGAGGGCAATGCTCAGAAACCTTTGCTGGTGGATGGATTAGGGAGCAAATGACCCAGAAGGGAAACTGTAAGATCTCCAAAGAGTTTAGCCTTGCTGAGTTTGTCTAAAGAATTATTTGAATGCCTTTATTTCACACAAAAAAATTTTTGTTTCATCAAATGGAGAAAGAGACAGACAACAGTCATTTCAAAGAATATAAAGAGTCCGAATTTGTAATTAAATATTTTCAGATTAAGCCACTGAAGTTATAAATGAAATCAAATGGGTAACTCTTGCAGACTATGTATATCTCAGAAGCATGTATAAATCATATTGGATCACAAATTAATTTACTTGGAAAATTCAGTTGGCAGGCAAAACTCTTAATAGAATAGATATTTAAAATTGTAACATTATAATCTGATTCGAGAAATGAGAGTGTGCTCTCTACATTCTTTGCTCTTGGGGTTTAGAAACAAATGGCTTCTACTTGGTTTGGGCTTGGCTTCAGCAGAGCTAGATGTGTCTTCTGGTACATGCTGCCCCTTAGTGTCCGACTGCATAACTGCATCTGGAAGCTCTCTAATTTCCAGAATATGCTGGAAATTACGTAAAGACTCCTGGCCCTTCAGGGGCTTATCTGTGATGTAAACCAGCCCCAGCCTCTGCCCTCCAGGAGCCTTTCAGAAACAAAGATAATGTCAGAAGCCTTAATAGTACCCTGTCATGCTAGCAACACAAATTTACAAGTGACACGAAATCCCAGGGTGGGCACGAAACACACATATGTTTATAACACAGAAAGGTCATCTGGTAGCACTTTACAGATTCCATTAATTATTACAGTTTTGTTTTTCTTTCTTTCTTTCTTTCTTTCTTTCTTTCTTTCTTTCTTTCTCTTTCTTTCTTTCTTCTTCTTCTTTTTTTTTAAGATTTTATTTATTTATTTGACACAGAGAGAGAGCACAAGCAGGGGGAGCTGTAGGCAGAGGGTGAAGTAACAGGGAGCCTGATGTGGGCCTCAATCCCAGGACCCTGGGATCAGGACCTGAGCCAAAGGCAGACTGTTAACCCACTGAGCCACCCAGCCTCCTCTACAGTTTTTCTTTTCAATTTCTGGAATGAGTCATAACCCTTGCGGCTAAAAGGATTACGAGTGTGCAAAAGAATTAGAGAAATGGAAATTTCAGATTGGGGGAGTTCATAAGGGCTATTTTGGAGGAAAAAAAAGCTAGTACAATTCCACAGGTAGGAGGCAAAAAGAGTAGAGCTGTTTAAAGTGGGGACTTGACCCTGGGGCCTGAAAGAAAGGAAATACATGAAAAATTGGCCATCACATTAACTGGGATTGAGCCTGCCACAAAATCCTAGGAGGGTCAGCCTCTGGGGCCAAGGGCAGAGTTATACAGAAAGCCAAGTTGCCTCCTTGCAAAGTTTCCAGTTTTTGTCTTTTTATGTAACCTGATTCAAATGTTCTGACATTTTCATAGCAAGGACATGGACTAATCTACAATTATGTGGGGTACGAAGGAGGGATTACAAGAGTGCATAAGGAAACTTTTGGGGCTAATAGATATTCTCACTGTCTCTAGAGATGGTATATACACATATCAGAACTTATCAAAGTATACATTAAATATGTGTGGTTTATTGTATGTCAATTATAATGCACTATTGCTATTCAAAGAAATTTCCCAGAATCACATAACTAGATTATACATGCTGAAGTTCAAACCCATGTTTGTCTGACAAAAAATAAAATTAAGCAGCCATTTAAAAGTAGAATTAGAAAGACTACAGAAAGTAAATTTTTTTTCAGCAAAAAAAAAAAAAAGTGACAAAAGCAAAATAACCATACGTGTGCTATATTGGGAAAAAAATCTGTGTACATATAGAAAAGAAGGAAAATACAAATAGTTTTAATAGTTATTTAATGAATGATGGATGGCTTTTTAAATTTTCAATGCTGCTGTTAAATTGTATTTTCAGAGGCACCTGGGTGGCTCAGTCAGTTAAGTGTCTGACCCTTGATTGTGGCTCAGGTCATGATCTCAGGGTTGTGAGATGAGCCCCACATGAGGCTCCGGGCTGGGTGTGGAGCCTGCTTAATATTCTCTTCCTCTCCTTCTGCTTCTCCCCTACCCTCTCTAAAAAAAAAAAAAAAAGTATTTTCAATTAAAACATCGGTTGTTAATTGTACAGTATTTAAAATTATAATTTATCTCCATATTAGGCAATGTCTTTTAAGGTATAATGTTGAATTTTATTTTATTTTATTTTTTTAAAGATTTTATTTATTTATTCGACAGAGATAGAGACAGCCAGCGAGAGAGGAAACACAGGCAGGGGGAGTGGGAGAGGAAGAAGCAGGCTCCCAGTGGAGGAACCCGACGTGGGGCTTGATCCCACAACGCCGGGATCACGCCCTGAGCCGAAGGCAGACGCTTAACGACGCTTAACTGACTGAGCCACCCAGGCGCCCCATAATGTTGAATTTTAAAACTTAGCATGTAAAATTCTAGATTCAAAATGATCATGTTATGTTTTTATAGATGCAAGAGAAAAGACAAAAGGAAATATGCAAAGATGTTAATAGGAGTTTTTACAGGGTGATTTCTCTTTTTTCTGCTTATGTTAGTTACTCTTGGTTTTGGTAAGTTTAAATCTTCAGTAATAGCTATACTTTATTTTTATAATAAAAAAAATGAAATAAAGTGTTTTTAAAAACCATAGAGTTGACAAAGCATTTGAACCACCTGAATATAGATTTTTGGCTGTAGTATCCACTGACATTCCTCAAGTACTTTCCAGTTTGCAAAGCCCTTTTTGCACACACTATTAAGTAGCACATATTTGCCCAGTGCTGGACATTGTCTGTGGGAAATTATGTAATTCAGGACAAATGCCCAAATACTACTGAAAAATACATTACATATTATTATTAAATACTAAACCAACCATAAGGTACATACTAACTGGACCTCCTTTGTCACAAGAGAAAAAGGACAACCTCAAGTTAATGCCCTTGAAGTTCCTTTTCCCTTGACAATTTTTTTATTCCAAAATCAGTTTAAAGGGACGCCTGGGTGGCTCAGTCGGTTAAGCGTCTGCCTTCGGCTCTGGTCCTGATCTCAGGGTCTTAGGCTCAAGCCCCAAATCGGGCTCCCTGCTTGGTGGGGAGTCTGCTTCTCCCTCTCCCTCTGCCCCTCCCTCCCAATCATGCTCTATTTCTCTCTAAAAAAACAAACAACAGACAAACAAAACAACCCCCCCCCAAAATCAGGTTAAGGATCAGCTGTGTGTTCACGTGTGTGAGCGGGCTGCCCTGCATGTTTCTCATCCTTCAGAAAACAATTAGGACAAGGACGTAAAGGGCAAAGGTCCCTCAAGGAACTCCTAGGAGAATGGTGACTACACACTTGTCCTCACCCTTGCAGTCCAAAAAAACAGCCTTAGGGGAGTGGCCACACATTTCTGTCAGGAAAGCCAGTCTCTGCTCCAGGAACTGCAGGGAGGAGACTTTCCCTCTCTCTCCCTTCAGCGATGTCTCCTACATCCCTGAGTTCAGTGCTGAAAGAAAGGTATTTCGTCTTGCTCTCTACATCAGGACTAAAGTTGAGAGTCGAAAAGAAGAGGAATTATAGGGGCGCCTGACTGGCTCAGTTAGTGGAGCATGTGACTTGATCACCGGCTTTTGAGTTCCAACCCCACGCAGGGTGTGTAGATTACTTAAAAATAAAATCTTAAAAAGAAAGGGATGTCTGGATGGCTCAGTCACTTAAGCATCTGCCTTATCCTCAGGTCAGGATTCCAGGGTCCTGGGATGGAGCCCCACACAGAGCTCCTTGCTCAGCGGGGAGTCTGCTTCTCCCTCTGCCCCTCCCCCTGCTTGTGTTCCTTCTCTCTCTCTCAAAATAAATAAATAAAATCTTAAAAAAAAAAAAAAAGACTAGGGCATAAAATACATTGTGGCTTCTGCCTTGCTTCCTCTTGGATCATGTGCTCTGGGGGAAGTCAGTCACCACCACCACCGAGAGATCCATGTGGCAAAGAAGAGAGGCCTCCAGCCAACAAACCGCACCAACCTGCCAGGCATGTGACGAGGCTCCTTAGAAGAGGGTCTTCCAGCTGGAGTAGACTGCAGTATGACCTTCTGGGAAGCCCCGAGGCACAACCACAGCTACACAGCTCCCAAACTCCTGTCCCTAGAAATTATATGAGACAATACATATTGTTTTCAAGCAAAATTTAGGGTAAATTGTTACAAAACAATACACATCTAAAGTAGCTTCTTAGTTAAGTCTTTTTTACATGACTCTTCAGAAAAAAGGTGTCATGTCAATTAACAGGTTCTATTAAAAGTTCTCAGGAATCAAAATGTAAGTGAGGAAATTCTCCTATGTTGTTTCGGAACGGACAAACATGCCAAGCTCTTACAGGAGAGGGCACTGTTTCCTATTCTCTAGGGCACCTTACCCCACAAAACAGCAGTGAAAACTTAGAGGAAGTAACAATGGGTTCTCTGCAAGTGACCTCGAACATCTTATCAGAGTTAATACAGGGCTTTAAAAAAAATGTGCAGATTAACCAAAAATCACCTCAGATCACAAAGTACCGTTGCTTCGTCACTCCTCAGCGTCCTCCAAGCAAGGTCTGTGTAATAAAACTTCTCTTGATTATTCCCCAAGTTCTTTGAAGTACATTAGCACTGATTTCTCATTTGTCTGCTTTTGTGATACACAACCCAGAACTCCAAAAGCCTTCCACCAGCCCCTTCCCGGCTTCCCACGGGGAGAAGCGGAGAGAGCAGTGCCCATCTCAGGGTCTTCCAGGACAAAGGTTCCTCCTTCCATTCTGCCTCCTCCAAAGATGGCAACCCCACAAGTTTTCTGTTTCTGAAACCTGATCTGTAGCACAAGCTCACGTCCCCCTCTCTCCTCCTCCACAGAGGAGGTGAGAGTTCCTGGTACAGACAGGCCATACATACTGGGCCGCACTGGCAATGGCTGCAGAGTCGAGCAGTGCAATGAACTGTCTGCAGGGCTTGTGGGTCACAGAGGGAGTTCTCTCAACCAGCCAATTCCGCAGTGTGGTTTTGGACACAGTTCATGGAACATTCCCCTCCAGCACGGTTTCTCTACAGCTCTCACGAGAGTCTTGAGAGCCACTCATGTTTATTTCAATGAATTCCTTTTCTGCTTCAGCAGCTAGGCTCGGCTTCCATTGCTTGCCATTAAGAACCCTGAGTGATATGCCCCCATTCAAGGCGCTGCCGTGGGGGTGCCCGGCTGGCTCAGTCAGGAGAGCACACAACTCTTGATCTCCAGGCTGTGAGTTCGAACTCACATTGGGTGTAGAGATTACTTACAAATAAGAAAAGTAAAAGATAGACTTCTGCTAAGTTGATCACATCTTCAGGGAGCCCTGCCCTTGGTCCAGAAAGCCGTAGACTCTCCACAAAGAACTGGCCGGAAATACTGGATCTGCCAGGTTCAGGTGAAGTTACAAACCTATGCAAAGTTGCAGAGCCTCATTATGGTTGCATCTTTCTAGACCACTAGATTGCCCGGAGTTTGCTGTTTGCCTCCTTGTGACTAAGGCTCCTCACTTTCAAGCAAAGCAGGATGGAGTCCTGGGTGTGAAGGTCCTGCATCATTTATTTCTCTTTTGAGCTTTAATGCATATGCCTCCAAAGGACTTGGATTCCAAGAAAGTTATTTACTCATTTTCAGGCCGTGAACTCCTCCTTTTCCCAGCAGCTCAGAAACAGACTGGTGGTGGAAAAAGTTGCTCAAATAGCCTAATCTTCGTCAACTCTGAGTACCCAAGTGCATATAATAATGATATATTCTGGGTGCCTGGGTGGCTCAGTCAGTAAACGTCTGCCTTCGGCTCAGGTCATGATCCTGGAGACCCAGGACCATGTCCCACATTGGGCTCTCTGCTCCACGGGGAGTCTGCTTCTCCTCCTGACCTCCACCCCACTTGTGCTTTCTCTCTCTAATAAAAAAGTAAATCTTAAAAAAAAGAGAGAGAGAGATTTCTCCTACCTTGATTTGGCTCCCAATTATAGGGACACCATATACTTTAATGTTTCCTTTTCTTTAGCCAAAGCAAACTATTTGGTTACAGTTCAATAATCTTCTAGATTTTTAACATATTCTATGTATCCACCAAGTTGAGACATTTCTTTTTAGAGTCTACAACCTTACCAAAAAGTTTCTTATGTATCATCCCTATAAAGGAATGTGAGTTGAAAAACTCCCATACTTACCTATAAACGTAATTTACAGTTTTGAAATAAAAGTTCAGAGACCATTTCTGAAGAAATTGTTTTAGATTCTAGAATGATTAGCCCCCACCCTGCTTATCACTGTCCTTGGATGACAACACATTGGATTGCAGGTGGATCAGCCATTTCCCCTCACCTTACTCTTGGCCTGATGTTCCCTGAGCCAGTCTGCACCATGACTTGACTGGCGAGAGAAGATGGCAGAAGACTAAGAAGGAATGAAGGATTCTCGGATATCCCTTGAGTTTCATATACTTCTGGAACTCCATTCTGATGGCTTCAAGAGAGAGGCTCCATCCTCTTTGTACCTGTCAAAAGGTAACTGACAAATTGAAATTGGTCCTGGCCATTCCATCTTTCAGCAAGCAAAATCTTTACAGCTTCAAGTTCTGGATAGATAAGAACTTCCACTGAGCCCTTTTAAAAACTGGCTAAAGAAAACGGCAGGCAAATTTAACTAAAGATGTTCCTAGGATCTCATGGACTTACATTTTATTATAAACAATTTTTATTTTTTCTAAAAACCTTGGTAAGAAAGTTCCTGCAGATGATTCTAGGTTTGATTATTAAAAACAAGAATGGCATGGATCAGGAAAATTTTTATGTACAGAATTCGTTTCAGAGAGAGAATGAATATATGGAAGCCCAGATTTCACTTGATAACATGCAAATCCTATATGGGTGGGTTGTATTTGACACTGTTTCCTATTCCTACCTTCCTAAAGCTTCTGTTCTCTTTCTTTCCATGATCTCTTATTATGCTGGTTTCCCTCCCACCTCTAACTCTTCTTCCTCCATGTCCTTTCCTCTGCAGGAATCTTGCTTTCTAGTTTCTGCCCTTTAAATGTGAGTATTCTCCATTGCTCTATGTGGTCAATGTAGGCAATTTTAACTACTGTGATCGTTTTGTCTTCAAACTTTAAAATTCTAATTCCCAAGTCTATTTCCTCAACCCTGACCTGAGAATCATATCAATACTATTTTACTCCCATTCACCTACAATATAGACCTACAACATCTCGTGATATGCTGGTGTTTTGTATAGCCTAGCTATTTTGTATATTGTGGTGCCTAAATGGGTTATCTCTCAACCGGAGGCGGGGCCCTCAGATGTGGGGCAACCATTGGGTAGAAACCAATGGCACAGAAGGTGAAAGAATTCACCTGAGACAGACAAAAGAGAAGTTTACTGAATACACGCTAGGGAGAAGCTGAGGAGAGGCTGTCCGCAATGAGGCAGTGATTGGGGGCTGTTCTTAAATGGGGAAGATGAGGGGCGCCTGGGTGGCTCAGTTGGTTAAGTGACGGCCATTGGCTCAGGTCATGATCCCGGAGTCCCAGGATCGAGCCCTGAATCGGGCTCCCTGCTCAGTGGGGAGTCTGCTTCTCCCTTTGACCTCCCCCTTCTCATGTTCTCTCTCTCTCAAATAAAAAAAATAAAATTAAAAAAAAATGGGGAAGATGAGGAGGTATGGCGACATACAGAATTTTCCCCTTTTTTGGAACTGTGCCTGTGTGCCTGAGTAAGTAGCCCATTAGTCAGTTAGGGCCTATGGCTATTTTGAGCTGGGTTGCCAGATGGACCTGGCTCCTTCTACATTCCATTGCTCAAGCCTGTTTGCATAAAAGCTGGCCTCTACACTTATCCCTTTTATACTTACACCCCTACTTACACTTCTAGGTTGTGAATTTTATTGCTCCTTCTTTGGACTTGAATTGGTTATAGGCTATACTAGTTAGCATGCATTTGTCAGCAAGTACTAGAAAAACAAAAGTACTTAAAACTTAATAAGGACATTTGTTATCTCACACCATAAGGGCTGATTCAGTGTTTCAACGATATCAGCAAGGACCCAAAATCTTCTGTTTGTCCTCTTCACCATATTCTGTGCGCTGGTTCTCATCCCTGACTTGTCCCCTGGTCACAAAGTGACTATCTCAAGTCCAGGCATTGTAACTTTGGATTAGCTATGGAAGATTATTTGGAGAAATCCATCCATGTCTCCAGACATTCTAAATTTTCTAAAATTATCACTGTATTCAGTCCACAGAGTAGAAAAAGACGTTTCTGAACAGTATCAGACTGGCCTTCCCCAAAAATTGCTTAAGCAATTTAGTGTTTTAGGAAATTGCCACTTGACCGTGTTGAGGGAAGCTGCTAGAATTAGCCTTACACCAGTCTAATGGGGGATGGCTGCTGTTTGAACATATCCTTCCCTCTCTATAAAAACTCTTGGGAGAAATTTCCATGTGGTCATTGTGTTGAGACAGTCCTGATCTGCCTAAGCAATTATCTTATGGACATTGAACTGGCTGGCTGATAAGGTGTCCTCTCTTTCTTTAGCTGTTAAAAGGACTAGAGTCAAATCTGGGGCCCCCGAGGCCAAACACCTGACTTTACCACCTATATAAACTCAAATACCCACCACAGGGGTTACGCGGGAACTGCTGAACAAGTACAACACAGGTACCAATCAGAATTGACAGCAGTTACAAATAGTGAGCAGGGTCTGCCCGCTAATGCAGATGGCAAAAGAGAGAGAGAATAAGAAAAAAAAAATCTTGACTTATTTTTGTTTGACTCATAGTTGATAGAGATCTAAGTTCAGAGAAATGGTCCATGATGATAAATGGGAATGACACTCTGTCTCAGAGTTGGGGAGCCAAAGGGACTAGAGGGGACTCTGGTAAATTGGACGGCCACGCCCGCTTAGGAATGGGGACTGCATCTGAGGATTCAGATGATTGCTGCCAGACTAGAATATGGCCCAGAGCTCCCAGGACTTCCACTACTTTCAGAAAAAAACCAGGAATTCTAATTTTTGAGAATGCCTGGATTTTAACTACAATTCAAAACAACAAACGAACACATGGAACCGAAAATAAACAGACAAAGCTGCAGGCCAATCCGAACAGTCGAGTTCAGCTGAACCCAGCCAGCTGCGACTTCTGCTTTCTGCGGTGTATTTTGTATTAATCTCACTCCACCCCTCCCCATTTTACGTTTCAGTCTTGTTTTTTCCTCTTCTCTCCTACTTAATTTCCAATTTCTTACTCTATTTTTTGTATTCTTATGTATTGCTTTAAATCCTGCCTGGGGCAGAGCAGAGTATAAATAAACAGACTGCAGGACACCCCCCCTCCATTGCACCATCAGCATCTCACCACCCCCCAAGTCACACCAGACTGTGTCATTTGCACTCCAAGGCATCCTCACCCCTCTAGTCCATATGGGACCCTCCTTGATTTGCTGTCAACAGCAATACCCCCACTCGCCTCACTGCATAAGTCAGAAACCTGAGGGTCAGGCTGTTTCTGGTCTCTTCCTCTCCTGTGACCAGGTGCCAGGTTTACCCCCTTAGTCTCCCACTCCCCTCTCTCACCCTAGCCCAGGGCTACAGGCCCTTGTGGCATCTGGATGGAATTACCCTAAGAGACCCTGACTCACCTTCCACACTCACTTTGATCTTCTTCAAAATCAGTCTCCCCCAGCTATCAGGTTGCACACCTGACCTCCCCACCTTCATCCCAAAGAGAGTCCCTGCCATCTCTGAGTTAAATCTAAGTTCCCTGGAATGCCTGGGTGGCTCAGTTGGTTAAGCGTTTGCCTTTGGCTTAGGTCATGATCCCAGGGTCCTAGGATTGATC
This sequence comes from Ailuropoda melanoleuca, assembly GCF_002007445.2. NCBI lineage: Eukaryota > Metazoa > Chordata > Mammalia > Carnivora > Ursidae > Ailuropoda > Ailuropoda melanoleuca. The sequence continues at coordinate 52,099,927 of NC_048220.1, read as the reverse complement.
CCCACATCAGGCTCTGTGCTCAGTGGGGAGTCTGCTTCTCCCTCTGCCTGCAGCTCCCTCTGTTTGTGCTCTCTCTCTCCCTGAAATAAATAAATAAAATGTTAAAAAAAAAAAAAAAACTAAGCTTCCTGAAGTGCTTCTGTCGGTCTCACCTGCCCCATCAGCCTCACACTGAACACTGCTCCTGGGACCCTCAGTTGCCCAGCTCAGGCATCAGCGCCCCACAGAAGCCTCCCTGTCATCCCTCAGCTCCTCTGAACACTCAGCACGCCCTCCCATAGCTGCTGCATGGCCTCAGGCTTTCCTCTATCAATGCACAGGAAGTAGATTAGAGGATAATAATAGGAACTAACATTAATGAACAGATACTCTGACCAAGCACTGTTCTAGGCAGTTTAAATGTACTCACTTCATCCTCAAAAATCTTTTTTTTTTTTTTTTAAGTAAGCTCTACGCCCTACTTGGGGCTCAAACTCACCAGCCAAGATCAAGAATCCCACGCTCCACCAACTGAGCCAGCCAGGTACCCCATCATCCTCAAAAATCTTAACAGGAATAATTGGCCCTGGTTTACAGCTCTTTAAGCTAAGGCACCAAGAGGTTACAGAGCTTTCCCAAAGTCGTCGCAGTGTCAAAGTGAGGATTTCAACCCAGGGCATCCGGCTCCAGAAGAACTTCATCTTTGCCACTAGGGGGCGCGCGCACGGTTGGGGGGAATCTATCTCAAGCTGTTTCTTGAGAGGCTCAGCGCCTTCCCTCTCTGTTTACTCAGAGATTGATGGGCTCCAAGTCATAAATTACAGCAATTCCTGCTTTCCTTGGCGATAAGGAACATGCCTGCCACGCCCTGTGTCTGAGCGATTCCCAGCCAGAGCTCCTCACTGCCCCAGAGCGGAAGGAAGACTGCTCCAAACTCCACCCCCCGAAATTAAGATAAGAGCGTTCTCCTTACCTCATCTCCCCAGAAGGCAACTGGAAGGTCAAAAGAAAAAAAAGGGAAGACTCTTGCTTCTAAATCTAGTAGTTGCCGTTTGAGGGAGGAGGGCTTGGGGCCACAAAGAGTAGGGTTGGGGAGCACAAACAGGTGCAGAAAGCAGTTCCCGTGGGGCAGCCTCTCTAAAAGGTGCCTTTACCTTGGCCACAAAGAAACACACACACACACAAACACACACACACACACACACACACACACACACACACACACACAATGAGCCAGCCCATGAGCAGCCTGATGGAGGCTGAGACCTCCGGGGTTCTGACAGGCCCCTTGCCCTGCAATGCAGTTAGTTTCTTTCCTGGCTCCTGTGACCATCCTGGTTCCTGCTTGACTCTCACCTCACCTTGAAAGCTTCAGGGTTTCCTGTTCCTGTCTAGGCTGAAGGATCCAGAAGTACCGTCAAGGTACAGCTTGGGCTCCCTAGATCTGGTCAAGAGATTGAACTTAATCTCATGTCTTCCCAGACATGTCTTGTCATGTCTTCCCAGGTGCCACTCCCCAGAAGACACAGCAGCCCTGTGTGCCCCTCCTCGGGGCGGCGAGCACACGGACTGCATAGACCATCAGTGCTGGGCTTAAGATCTCTCCTGGCCTAGAGAACCACTGCTCCAAAGGAGACAGAGGGGCAGACACAGCTCAGCAAATGTCCAATACACACAACACTGTCTCGAAGGAAGGAACTCCATCATAGGTTCTGAAGACTGGAATGTTTCTCTTTCTGAAATAACTATTCTATTCCACCTGAAAATGAAAATTAAGAGGATCTACCCTGTGTCAGGGGACAATGAATGAATGAGTTGTGTCAAGTAGGTAATTAAAAACTGACACAAAAAGGTATACACGTGATTCATCACATGCTCTGACCAAGGTATACAAGCATCCCTCGACACGTGCTGACATTCACACTCAGGATCTTGCCTTGAATAACCAATCCAAATCAACACCCCCACCCCTGACACCGTGACAACGATGGAGGCCTGAGCTATGGCTGTGGCTGAGGCTACAGACAGGGGTGCTGCCACCCACGGCGCTGTGGAGGTTATGGATTCTCCCCTTCTACTGAAATTCTGCCCCGAGAGCCCAACAACTGAGGCCATAAAAGGATTCTCCAAATCTGACTACAATAACCAAACAAGATCATTCAGGACCAAGCCAAGATCAAAAGCACTTAGCATCTGAGATTTTAGGAATATTTCTGACTTCATAATGGTCTCTTTCATGTCTCCTAGTTTCATTTATTTGTGCTTTTATAACTGTGAGATTTCTCTATTCCTTTTGTAATAAATTTTCTTAAGTTAAAACAGCAAAAAAGGGAAGGAGGGAGGGAGGAAGGAAGGGAGAAAGGAAAGAAGGAAGGGATGGAGAAAGGGAAGTTTAGAGTATGCAAACTGTAGAATTATAGAATGACGGGCATTCTAGGGAGATCAGAACGAATGTGTAGGAGCGAAAGGCACATGCGAAATGTCCACATTGCCAGTTCATGATAAATCCTGTCAGGGTGGAATTCTTAGGCTCAGCTAGCCAGATCCAGATGGTGGCTGGGCGGGTGGGGGTGGGGGGTCCTGTTCTCTGTTTTTCCCTATCTTTAGAAGCATATTAACCTCACCATGAGGCAGCAAAGCCATAAGAATTTTACTGTTCTTAGCTGCTCCCCATAAGTGCAAAATGAACAGATACATAATCAGAGTTCTTGGGTCAACAGGGCCCTTAATCCCCGTAGCATGCTTTTTCTATTAGCAAAATCCAGAGTGGGAAAACTGCAAACAGCCTGTTTTCCTCCACAAATACATTGCAAGGGGGAAAAAAGATAAATTAAGAGACTTAAAAGACATTAACCAATTGCAATGTGAGCTTTATTTGGATTCCGATTATTTAAAAAACTAAAAAAAGAAACCAGTTAGAATATTTGAGACAAGTGGAAATTTGAACGCTGACAGGGTGCTTGATATAAGAAATTGCCTTTTGTAAGGCATGATTTTTAAATTATCTTTTAGAGTACTGAAACATTTATAAGTGAAATAAAATGATTTCCAGGATTGGCTTCAGAATAAATGAGATGGGGAGGTGAATGGAGTAGAATTTAACAATAGTTAATGGTTGTTAGGACTGAGTGATGGACACATGGCACTTCCTTATACAATACACCATCTGTGAGGGTACAAAATCCTCCATAATTAAGTTTTTAAAAAGTAAAAAGAAAAGAAAAAAGAATCCTAGTTTTAATTAACACCCATTATTGAAAAATACTGTTTTCCTCATTGCCCTGCAATTTTTTTTTTAACCACAAATTCTGATAAAGCAGTTATATTTTTAACAAAGTCTCCCATCTACAAAAATCTTTGGAGGGAAAATCTGTCTGTCAACAATAAGAACAAGACACAGCCCCCTCCAGGTGCCCAAGTGGCTTCTGAAAACTCAGAACACAAGGCTTGGCTACAACTGCTTTCTCTGGATTAAGTAATTAAGTCTACCCAGCGCTACATAGAAGCTATAATTAAACTCTTTTGTGTACTGAAGTCATTCACCCCAGGCTACATGGTGAAACTGGGGTGAGGAACTTGGAACTGAGCCAAGATGCAGCAAAGTTGAGAATTAATCCTTCATCTGCAGGTGAGCTGGCCAGGGCCCAGGCTCTGACTCCAAGCTCTCAGGCATCAGCTGTGGTGACCAAGACCACGCTCTCACATTCTCCATAAAAGAACGATAGAAAACTTTCTAGAATTAATGACATTTCAAAGAGAACAGAAATTTTCTGCAGCCCACCCGGAAAAGCAATTTAGATTTCCTCTCAGAGGTAATACAAACAGAAGTGGGACCAAATTTCCCCCCAGGCCAGAACCTTTCAAAGGTCATTACCTTATTGGTGAGAAGGAGCGGGAGGAAAATATAAAGTAAATAAAGGAGGAAAGACACAGCTTCATTTCTTCCAAGACACTCAGTTTGGCAAATATTTAAGACTGGGAAAATGGTGTTTACAGCAGAGCAGGTAAACAGACACGCACACACTGTTGACGAGTGTAAATTGACGCAGCATCTCCAGAGGATAATTTATCGTGATCAAAATTACACATACCCTTTGACCAAGAAATTCTATTTAAAAAAAATTATATTTCTAGTAATACAGTATATCCAAAGACACTCCACCCTCAACAGTTCTCTCTCCTGAATCACACTCATTAGCATACTCTAAAGATAACAGAATCACTCTCATTGCTTGTCCTGTCCCACAATCCTCCGCTCCCTTTCGCAATTAAACTTGCTACACGAGATCCTCTGTCATTACTGTGTCCACTTCCTTACTTCTCCTTCTTTCTTTAACACACCAGTTGTGGCTTCCTATTCCCACCATGTGATTCCCAGCGCCTGGGGATCCCGTCAAGGTCACCAGTGTTCTCCATGCAGTAAGATGCCCTGGGTCACTTCTCTGTTCTTATCTTTTATTCCACATGGTTCACCACTCTCTCCTGTACATCCCCGGCTTCCCTTCTTTGGACTTTCTTCCTTCCCCAGTGACCAGTCCTGTTCAGTCTCTTTAACTGGTTCTTTTTCTGCTCAAAAGCCAAGTGCCAGGGGCGCCTGGCTGGCTCAGTCAGTACAGCGTGTGACTCTTGACCTTGAGGTTGTGAGTTCAAGCCCCATGTTGGGTGTAGAGATTACTTAAAAATAAAATCTTTTGGGGCGCCTGGGTGGCGCAGCGGTTGAGCGTCTGCCTTCAGCTCAGGGCATGATCCCGGCGTTATGGGATCGAGCCCCACGTCAGGCTCTTCCTCTATGAGCCTGCTTCTTCCTCTCCCACTCCCCCTGCTTGTGTTCCCTCTCTCACTGGCTCTATCTCTGTCGAATAAATAAATAAAAAATCTTTAAAAAAAAATAAAAAAATAAAAAAAAATAAAATCTTTTGTAAAAAGGTGCAGCAGCCCCTTTTTGCTCACCGGTTCTGTCCCCATACTTTAATAAATCACCTTTTTGCGCACATGCACACACACACACACACACAAATCTTAAAAAAAAAAAAAAGAGGTAAGTGCCAAAGTCCTCCAACTTAAGCCATTTGTCTATATTCTCTTCCCTAGGGCATCTCGCCAAGTCCTTTGCTTTAAAAAGCTAGTGGGGTGGCTGGCTGGCTTAGTTGGTAGAGTGTGCGACTCCTGATGTTAGGGTCATGAGTTTGAGCCCCACTTCGGGAGTAGAGCTTAAATAAGGAAAAGAAAAATAAAAATGCTAATGATATGGCAAAGACTCAAACGTTTATCTCCAGCCCTGATCAAAAGAAAAAAAAATCCAGATTCAGATATCCAAATGTCCAACTCAACAGTTCTAGATGGATGTGTTAACAGGTGTCTCAAACTCAAGATGCCATGGCTGGGGTGCCTGGGTGGCTCAGTTGGTTAAGCGTCTGCCTTTGGCTCAGGTCATGATCCCAGGGTCCTGGAATCGAGTCCCGCATCAGGCTCCCGGCATCAGGCTCCCTGCTCANNAAGGGGGGGGTGTTCTCCCCTCTGCCTCTGGCCCTCCCCCCTCTCATGTTCTCTTGCATGCTCTCAAATAAGTAAATATCTTTATTAAAAAAAAAAAAGATGCCACAGCCAAATAGGACTCTTGACTTTCACCCCCCAACTTGCTTACTCCTAATTATTTCACCATCATCCATCGAGAAAAAATCTAGGCATGCTCTTCAATTCCTCAATTCTTTTCCTCACAACCATCAACTTTTCATCTAAAACAGTCCAAATTAAGTTCCCGTCTCTCCATCTCTATCTTCACCCTAATTCAAGCCAACATCATCTCTTGGTTGGATTGCTGCAATTTCCTCACTGTTTTTATTTCCCCTCTTGCCCTTCTATGATCCATGTTCTACAGTAACTTTTCAAATTACCAGTAAAACAACCCTCTGGCACCCCACCTTGAATCAAAGTCAAACTCCTTACTCCCTTCCAAACCATTTCAGTGATCTCACGCTTGCCTCTCTCCAACCTACTGGATTACATTCTCTTCTCCCCCTCACTCACCTGCATAAAGCCCTTGCTTGGGATCCTCTCATGGCTGGCTCTTTCTCGTCCGAATGTTGCAACTTAAGTTTCACCTCCTTAGAATCTGTCCCTGACCTCCTAATACAAAATTCTCTTAGCATTTAGCGTCTCCTAGAATTTACTAGTATTAGATATTTTTCTTAATTTCAAGCTCTCTCCAATTAGAAAGTACACTCCACAGGAAAAGGGTTCGTACCTATTTTGTTCTCCACAGTATCCTTCACTGCCCTGAACGTGACTTGGCACACAGCGCACAGAAGACTATTGAATGAGCAAGTATTCGAAAATATAGAAAGATATTCAAAGATCGCTTGCATAGCAATATGAGTATAGCAAAAAACTGGAAACTACTGAAAAGCTAGAGGATTCCTTACAGTATAGGTGTACAACAGTACAACTATTTAAAATAATGAAGTCAGGGGCACCTGGCTGGCTTAGTCAGAGATCATTTTACTTAATCTCAAGGTCATGAGTTCGAGCCCCATGTTGGGCATGGAGCCTACCTAAACAAACAAAACTTAAAAGAGTGAGGCCTATCTATAAATGCTGATACGGAAATAATGTCCAAGATGTGTTTATATACACAGTGTGGTAGCCAGCCTCCAGGATGGCTCCCGATGGTCCTTGCCTGCTGGTAATAGGCTTTTATGTAGTCACCTTCTACATGGAATTGGAGCCAGTCTGTGTGACAGAGCATGCTGCAGAAGATGGTGTGTGGTTTCTGAGGCTAGGTTCGAAAAGACATTGCAGCTTCCCGCTCGTTCTCTTGGAGCACTCGTTTTGGGGGAAGCCAATCTTCATGTTATATGGTCATTCAAGCAGACCTGTGGACAGGTGCACATGGAGAGGAATGGAGACTTCCCGCCAACAGCTGGCATCAACTTGTGAGCTCTGTGAGGGAACCACACTGGAAGCCGATTCTCTAACCCCAGTTAAGCCTTCTAATGACGGTAGCCTCATGAGATCTCAAGCCAGAACCTTCTGGCTAACTACTCCTGAATTCATGACCCGTAGAAACTGTGCATGTTTAGTAAATTTTTATTGTTTTAAGCCTCTAAGTTTTGGGTAAGTTACTTTATATATACTTACACACACAGGTGCACTATATATATTTAGTATATAGCATAATAAAACTCTTTTACTTAAAAATCATATTGGTACGCATGCTTATACATGTACACAAAGGGAGTAACTGGGTTCTGATAAAGTGGGTAGGGAGGGAATATGTGCTGTATCCTTTTGTATTCTGAAATTTACTTACTAGACCACTTACTACTTTTACAATTTTTACAAGTTTACTTTTTAAAATGTTTAAGCAAGGGACACCTGGGGTGGCTCAGTCGGTTGAGCGTCTGACTCTTGGTTTCGGCTCAGGTCAGGATCTCACGGTTGTAGGATCGAGCCCCATGTCAGGCTCTATGCTCGGTATGGACTCTGCTTCAGATTCTTTCTCCCTCTCCCTTAGCCCCTCCCCACTCACGCTTTCTCTCAAATAAATAAAATCTTAAAAGGAAAATATTTGAGCAAAACAGTGTTCAGAGGGATAAACCATCACGATGGCCTTTCCCAAGCCTTCTTGTCCTTTATGTTTTCCTTGACCTTCTCCTACTCTCAAGATCTGACTTTGGAATAGGCTGATATTCTTTAAAGGCTTTCCAGTAGCCCGAATACTGGAGGACTGGTGTTGTCTTTAGTATCAGTGCATTTCACTGAGAACATCGACCCCGTGACTACTGCTAACACAGGAATCCTGATGTGATTATTTGCATGTAATAAGCAATAATGTTCAGTAGCTGTTTGTGGCACGGAGAAACGAACCACTCACACTGCTGCTGGGCGCTGACAGCTTGCCTGGAGCTCACCCTGGAGCCTGCAGGCGGGGACAGTGGTTTCTGCAGGAGGGGATGGCTCACAACTCTAGTCGAGCCTCATTTCTCACCAATAAAGACAGAGCCTGGGAAATACTCCACCAGATGACCAACTGGTTGGGGCAAGAGCAGCTCACACCCAAGCCAGCTCAGACTCTCCTTCATAAAGACAGGTGTGGTGTGAGTGACTCCTATCACTTCCATTCAGAGAGAACCACCATCTCAGTGAAGTCCCTAGGCTTAAAAAAAATGTGGGACTTGATCTGTCAGCGTCTGTTTCTCTTTTCTTCAGAACTGGGGCTGGATGACACATGCCTCTGACTAGTGGAATCAGGAACTTCTCTCGTAAAGAAGACATCCCAACTCTGCAGTGCAGAAACAGCTTCAATCAGTGAGACTGGGGGGAGCAGTGATGCACTTTACCTTTGATTCTGTAGCATAGTCCGATCCTCCCAAGGGCCTCCAGTGAGTTCCAATTCCAGGAAGAAACTGTAATCATTCAACTATGCATACTGATGAGATTACAGCCCCAGGATTTATGAGATCTTGATAACCAGGAAATTAGTCTGAAACTGCTACTACAAACAGAAGTGACACCCTGGAAATATCCACAAAACAACTCCAAACCAGGCGGTTTAGCGTTAGTGACGGCACAAATCCACATCCACATTCAAATTAAGAAGGCCCTCTCTTGAGTGGAGCCAGTGGAGTGCAAAATATTCAAATTTGCAGATCACCTTAAAAAATCTGGACCCCACTGGTGCCTGGGTGGGCCAGTCTGTTAAGGGTTCAACTCTTGGTTTCGACTCAGGTCGTGGTCTCATGGGCCATGGCATCGAGCTCCGAGCCCCGAGCCCAGACGGAGTCTGCTTCCGGATGCTTTCTCCCTCTCCCTCTGCCCCTCCCCCGCTTGCTCGCATGCACGTGCACACTCTCTCTCAAATCAATCAATCTTAAAAAGGAAAAGTTTGATGAAAAATGAGCCAACATCAACAACAACCACCTTCTTCCTCAGGGAACTAAATGATGATGATCCATACATGGACTACAACCTGGTCACTAAAAATGGGGAAGGGGCGCCTGGGTGACTCAGTTGGTTAAGCATCCGACTCTTGACTTCAGCTCAGGTCATGATCTCAGGATCCTGAGATTGAGCCCCGAGTGGGGCTCTGCACTCAGTGAGAGTCTGCTTAAGATTCTCCCTCTCCCTCTCCCTCTGCCCCTCCCCCAACTTTTGCATGCTCTTTCTCTAAAATATATAAATAAGGAAAATCTTTAAAAAAATTTTTAAAATAATGAAGAAGATCCACATTAATGGATTTATAAGTCAACATATGTGTGTAATGTATATATTCACGTATTTCTTATCTCGAGAGTATAATATACATATATATTTTATAGATATTATAAAAATTTGTTTCCTTTGGGAGATGAGAACGGGCATAGGTAGGAAAGAAAATTTTCATGTCATATGTTCTTGTTCAGTTTAATACACCAGCATTTATAAAATGCTGTATTATAAAAAAAAACAGTATTATAAAACTGACTAATGAAGAAATAGCAAATACCAAAGTACGTTTTTTCACTGGATCAGCCCATACACCACGTGCAGGGCCCCCGTAAGCCATCGCTTCTGCTTCCTTTTCTTCTGTGCCCACCAACTTTTGCGTTCTTACCTGTAAAATGAAGACTACCTAAGCCTGCTATGAAGCAGAGCCTGAGGGGAAGGCAAGGTATAAACGGGCCATGATGGGGAAAGGGGGTGGAGCAGAAAGGAAACCTCATCAGCAGTCAGAGAGTAAGTCACAGCGCTCCGTGATATTTATGAGTGCATACGTGTGCCGAACATTACGTAACTCTATAAGGAGAACATCATTATCATCATTTTACAAATAAGAAACTAAGGCACAGGGAAGGGTCTTCCCTTAGCTCACAAAACAAGATATGATGGGGTCAGAGGTCAGCCTCGCCTGCCAGCTCAGGAGCTGCACTCTTAGCCACTAGGCTATGCTGCTTCAGTACAAATTAGAACAGCAAGATTTCGTTTCTAGTCAGATTAGCGAAATTTCAAAAGACAGACAGATCAAATGTGGATAAGCATTTCAGGAAACAAGTGCAAATGTACTATTTTGGTTAAAATATAAATTATTGAAGGCAATTTGGCAAGAGTTACCAAAATTTAAAATGGTCATCTGACTTCTGACCTGGTCATTCTACTTTCACAAACTTATCCTACAGAAATACTCACAAAGATGTGTACACAGTCCAATGCAGCACCGTTTTAACAACAACAACAACAACAACAACAACAACAACAACAACAACAGAAAGAGAGAGACTTCAGGAGACATTGCTAGGGAAATGACTAAAGACATCACAATCTATCCCCAAATTAAAGTCTATATCCATTAAAAATGGAGGCCAACACGAAGATACAGAATGGAAGAAATTCTAAAATGTTAAGTGAAAACAACTGTCATCAAGCAATATGAACTGCCTGGCCTTATGTATCTAAGAAATATGGTGTGAGCATCGCATCATTTCTTTTTATAGGAGTGATGCTGGGGCTTCCCTTTCCCCACACCCTCCCTCAAAAAAACCCACAAAACACACAACTAAAAAATAAGTCATGTGTTATTTATAAATCAATCATTACAATAAAATTATTTCAAAAGTATCAGAAATACAAGTTATATAAATTCAGTCTGGAACAAGTATCCCCTAAATATATTATAAATCACATCTCTTTAACATTCTTCTCCAAACAGATCTAGTTCAAATCCAGTGAAGGCATTACAATTTCATATTGTGGCAAGTGAAAAAAAATGACAATAAATAATCCAACTATAATTTTGAGAAATACTAAGTGGTAAATAAATGCCCCTCTTGCTTTGAAACATCTATGACTCAGACTACCCGAAGATTCTGAGTCAGTACAAAGTTACACAACCTTTGTATTTCCATATTTAAAATCTTCAGTATATATTCCTTGTAGTGAGAAGGATAGAGACAAAAGCTCAAAGGGCTGAGAAGTAACTGAAAGTTCTAATGAGACAACAAACAGATCTCATTACAAGCTGTACGTAAAAGAGACACGAAGCAGTTGGCTTCTCCCCTGGCACCCAGACCAGTGGTTCTCAAGCCTGGGTGTTTCCGAGCATCCGCAGCAGATGCTTGATAAAATGCAGGTTCCTGACTCAGACCCTGAGCTCTCTCATTCCTGAGCTGACAAACCTGCATTTTTACACAAGATCCACAAGGAGATGGTAGGAGAACCCCACTGAACAGTCTAAGTCTAAGGTTCAATCCTAAGCGGCTGTCCCTGGCTGGAATGGAAGCGACCCTGACTCCGCGACCTTCTTCACCTCGTTACTTTCCTCAGCCGTCCAGTCCGTGCATGGGTCTGATCATCTCTGAGGACACTGGAGCTCTACCACGGCTGTAAGTGAGCCCGGATGGAAAAGAAAAGTAGTTTCAGCTAAGAACCGTGTCTTCACGCCAACACTAGTTCTTACCAGTCCCTGAGCTTCTGTTTTTTCACCACCTTCTGAAAAGTCTGCTTCTGTTAGTTCCATTTCTGGGAGCACCTGAGTAGAGGAATTCTACAGCTGACACCTGTGTTCATTTGGGGGACTTTCCTCATGCCAACAGGGAAGCTTCCAGCAATCCTGAGTGGTGCTACATACACATGGCATGTGGTGAGACCCACGCGGTCAGGGAACAACAGAAACATGCCCATAACATTAAGCAGGCTCCAAATCCTGTAAAACCGCCAACAGAGATGCTGAAAACCTCAGTAAGAGGTTTTAACGCTGGTTGAACTCGAAGAGTAAGAGCTGGATTTCCTGGAGAACTTCTTTGATGTGAGGGATATCTGCATCTGCTGTACGGTACGCACACTTCGACAAAGGAGAGCGTTCTTCACATGATCCCTGAAGTCTTGAGAAACAAAGTAATAGACGAAGGGGTCGATGCAGCTGTTGAGGGTGGAGAGGCACAGGGCTGCAATGTACAAGGCGTACACGTGGCTCTGGCTCCTGGTTTTAATCAGGAAATAATGTACCACAAGCAGAAGGTTACTAGGAGTGAAGCAGATCAGATACGTGGCCAGGACGGTGACAATGAGTTTGACGGCTCTCTGCCTCTTCTTTTCCGAGTTTTCATCCATAGCAGAAGATCGGAGAGTTCTGATCATTAGCACATAGGCCGAGGCTGTGAGGAAGGCTGGGAACAGAAAGACTCCGATGGCCAGAGAGAGGAAATAATTGAACATGTCCCCTACCAGCAGCTTCTCAGGCAAAACGTCGTGGCAGGTTGTGATGTTAAGGGCTGGAATGTACACGGTCTGCTTCATGACGTACAAGGGGATGGTAACCAGCAGAATGAGCAGCCATATCCCCAGTGAGACTCCAAAGGCAATGTGTGCCTTCTTCTTGGGGTGCACCAACGGATTCACGATGACCCAATACCTCTGAACACTGAGGCAGGTCATGAAGAGAATGGAACAGTACATGTTGCCATAGAAAAAGCCAATGAGGACTTTGCAAAGAGCTTCCCCATAAATCCAGTTATTGCCATGTATGTGATAAGCAATCTTCAAAGGGAACCAGATCACAGAGAGGAGGTCTGCCAAGGCTAGATTGGCCATGTAAATCACAGCAGGGTGCTTCTTCTTTGTTCGGAAAAGAAAGACCCACAGGGCCATGCCATTGCTTGGCAAACCAATCACAAATACAATTGTGTAGACAATTGGAAGAAAGACAGTAGTCAGTTTTCCAGTGAGGATGGAGGCAGAAAAGTCATCCACAGAAAAGCCTGTTTCCACTGTAACTCCTTTCCCAGTGACATGAGATGAGCTGTCAACCTTACCAATGAGACTTCTTCCTTTAGAGGTTCTATTGGTTCCTATGCAAAAAAGGCAAGGCAGACAAGTGTCATTACAGAGATCAATCTTTCAGCAGTAATTGTTTAAATAAAAGTACTTTAGGGGCTTCTGGGTGGCTCAGGTGGTTAGGTGTCCGACTCTCAGTTGCAGCTGAGGTTGCATGATCTCAGGGCTGTGACATTGAGCCCTGCCTCGCTCCATGCTCAGTGTGGAGTCCGCTTGAGATTCTTTCCCTCTCCTCCCCCTCTTCTTGCCCCCATCCACATGCATGTGCACTCCCTCTCTCTCTCAAATAAATAAATAAAATCTTTAAATAAAAATACTTTAGGCAAAGACAGAGGAAGTATACAAAAGGCTTACAAGTGCTTTCTTTGGGTGATGGGATTATTGGGTTTTGTTTCTTTGTTTTTTACAGGTTTTTTTTCCGGAAAGTTGTGGGGTACATGTGAAATACAACACTGATTTCTGGGACCCAAAAAACTGACAGTATCTCAATTCATTTTTACAAACGACCCACAGTTATTAGTTCCTAACTGTTGTTACAGTGCCCATCTATCTCATTCCGGCTGTGAGACAGGATCCAGCCTGGCCTGTCATTCCCTCTCCCAAAGTCTGACAGAGGGAGATTTCCAGAAACACAAGGGACATGCCCTCTCCACTCGCAAGGACAGTGCAAGCCATGGGCAGGGATTCCCTTGCTTCTGTGTGGCCTCCTGGAAGCCTTCCTACGGAGGCCAGCTGGCAGGCAAGTCTTCTGACCTCACGGTCACTGAATGGGTCAGTGCACTATTTGTGTTCAGACAAATTTGTGCTGACTTTCAAGCAAGTACCATGGCAAGCTTAACAATTTATGCTGTCATTCCCATATTTGCATTAAACTTTAGAAACCATACACAAATGGCATATGCAGGCTACATCCTGCCTAACCAAGTGTTCACGGAGCTACAGAAAAGGGAGGGCGCCTGGATGGCTCAGTTGGCTAAGCATCTGCCTTTGGTTCAGGTCCTGAGCTCGAGGTCCAGGGATCAAGCCCCGTGTGTGGCTCCCCACTCAGCAGGGAGTCTGCTTCTCCCCCTCCCTTTTCCCCTCCCTCCTGCTCCTGCCTGCGTGCAGATGGCGCGCACTCTCTCTCTCTCTCTCTCTCAAATAAATAAAATCTTAAAAACCAAACCAAATCAAATAAAGAAGAAAATGAGGGACAACTTGATGACACTAATTCTGAGAAACAGGACTTCACCACACGGAGAAAATATAGCAAATTGCATCACAATATGTCAGCGAGGAAGTTAAACTATTCACAAGTTTATTTGAAAATTTTTATGCTTGGTCATTCCTTTTTCCTCTCCTAGGTTTGCACCCATGTTCAGCAGGATTGTTCACTTCTGGTGAGGTTTCCCTGTTAACAACTAGCAGTGGAGGAGTAAAGGGTATGGAAGTCATTATTTCACTTTTTGTTCAGTGCAGTAGATTGAAGGGTAACCTCCAAAATGAGATGCCCATGTCCCAATCCCCAGGATCTGTGATCATTACCTTATTTCAAGAAAGGATCTTTTAACACCTGGGTGGCTTAGTCGTTAAGCATCTGCCTTCAGCTTGGGTCATGATCACAGGGTCCTGGGATCGAGTCCCACATGGGGCTCCCTGCTCAGTGGGAAGCCTGCTTCTCCCTCTCCCTCTGCTCCTCCCCCTACTTGTGCTCTGTCTGTCCTATCTCTCTCAAATAAATAAATGGCATCTTTAAAAAAAAGAAAGAAAAGAAGGAAGGAAGGAAGGATAGATGGATCTTTGGGGGCACTTGGTGGCTCAGTCAGTTGAACATCTAACTCTTGATTTTTACTCAGGTCATGATCTCAGGGTCGTGAGATCGAGTCCCACCTCAGGCTCTGTGCTCAGTGGGGAGTCTGCTTGAGATATTCTCTCTCCCCCTCTCCCTCTCTCCCTGCTTGTGCACTCGTGTGTGTGTGTGTGTGTGTGTGTGTGTGTGCACGTGCACATAAATAAATCCTTAAAAAGAAAAAAGGACCTTTGTAGATGTAATTAAGGATCTTGAGATGAGAAGATCATTCTGGATTATCCAGGTGGGCCCTAAATCCAACGACAAGAGGCTTTATAAGAGAAAGGCAGAGGGAGACTTAAGAGAAACAGAAGAGAAGAAGGAAAGGAGAAACAGTATGAAAATGGAGGGAGAGGATGGAACGATGCTGAGGAATAAGCCAGGGAACACCGACAACCACGAGAAGCAGAGGGAACCAGGAAGAGATTCTCACCGAGAGTCTTCGGGCATGCCGACGCCTTGATTTCAGACTTCTGCCCCCCAGAACTGTGAGTGAATCCACTTCTGTTGCTGAAAGCCACCTGCTTGCACCGATCATGACGGCAGCCACAGAAAACTGAACACTTAGGATACACGCATCTCTTGTTCTAGCTTATTTCTTTTATGATGTTTTAAAGAGAATATGGATTCTTTTAAAATTAAAAATAATAAAATATTGGTACATATTACAGTGTTCCTCCAATACCTGACTAAAACCCATAGTAAGAAACACCCAGTTTTAATACGTATTATCCATAATGGAAAAATTTTCACAAAACAATTACCCTTACTACATGGGCTGCACTCTAATACTTTCTATTATATTTTATTTCATCCTTATAAAAAGCCAGTCACGACCCTCTACCCTGACTTCATGAACCACTTACATGGGTTTTTCGAAGCCAATTAGCAGAGCGACCAATTCTGAAGCACCTCAAGAGGCCATTTTTTATAGACAGATGAGATGTCCGTGGAACTCTCCCCAGACCCAAAATGGCAAGGGTCCCTGTATGAGATTACAGGTTTCTTTAATCGTGGGATCGTGTCCTAATTTTTTCTAGTTCCCACAGTCCCTTGCACAGCCCTGACACAGAGCAGGTGCTCAACAGCCCTGAGACGGGTCAAGAAGCTCAGCGAAGGAGCTGAAGGAGACAAGGCAGAATCCAGAGCTCTCCCGCCCATTTCTTTAGCACCTGCTCCAGTCCTGCCCAAGCCACCCAAGGACAGCAGCACCAGTGGGGCTGCTCCAGGGGCACAGCCCTACAAAATGAACTCCCTTAATCCCAGTAAGTGCTCTTCCTAGGGTGCCTATCAGGTGTCCGACATTGCTTCCAACACGTCATGTGTATTAACTCACTTCGCTTTCACACAACCTCGTGAGGGGGTGACTATTACCAGATCATCACTGTACAAATCCATAAACCGATGCGCGAAGAAACTGCGTAACTTCCCCAAGGTTAAACAATTGTTAGGCAGGAGTCAGGATTCAACACCTAGCGGTCTATTTCTAGAATCCATTCTTCTCACCGTTATACCACATTGTACCTCTGAGGCCCTGACTGAGTTTACATGCTGTGACCCACCGAGACCAAACTATGCCAGCTCCACACAACAAAGCACCTGGATCCAACTGCCAAGTTAATGGAAATAAAGGAGACAACAGGACATATTAAATAACACCACACGACTGGAGCCAGCAAAATCCAGAATGTGGAAACCCTGCTATAGGATCAAGGATCTAATTTCTTCAAAATACAAATTACAAAGCAAAAATAAGAGATAATGAGGTGTAGAGGAGGGACTCTCAGAGTGAAGACTTTAAAAGACCTATTAACTTATGTAATGTGTGGTCGGCCTTATTTGGATCCCGATTCAAACAACTATTAAAATAGTACTTATAGAGGCACCTGGCTGACTCAGTCAGTAGAGCATGGTGTCTTGATGTCAGAGTAATAAGTTCAAGCCCACACTGGGTGTAGGGCTTACTTAAAAAATTTTTTCTTGGGGTGCCTGGGTGGCACAGTCGTTAAGCGTCTGCCTTCGGCTCAGGGCGTGATCCCGGCATTCTGGGATCGAGCCCCACATCAGGCTCCTCCGCTATGAGCTTGCTTCTTCCTCTCCCACTCCCCCTGCTTATGTTCCCCCTCTTGCTGGCTGTCTCTATCTCTGTCAAAAAATAAATAAAATCTTTATTAAAAAAAATTTTTTTTTCTTGAGTTGGGGGATGCCTGAGTAGCTCAGTCGGTTAAGCATCCAGCTCTTGATTTAGGCTCAGATCAGGATCTCAGAGTCATGGGGTGGAGCTCAGTCTACTTGAGATTTCTCTCTCTCTCTCTCTCTCTCTCTCTCTCTCTCTCTCTCTCTCTCTCTCTCGGCCCCTCCCCCTCCCCCATGCACACCCTCTCTCTCTAATAAATAGAAACTTTAAAAAAATTTTATTAAAAAAAAGTACTTGTGACGCTCATGAGACAGAAATCTGAACACTGACTGAATATTTGATTATATTAAGAAATTATTTTAAGTGGTTATGTGGTTATGTTTAATAAAGAAATCTTCACCTTGTATGAATACATACTGAAATATCTTGAGATGAAATTGTATCTGGATTTACTTCAAAATAACACAAGGACTGGTACCTTCAGATACTTCTGGCGGGAATGTAAAATGGTACAGTCACTACGGAAAATAATCTGGCAGTTCCTCAAATGGCTAAACATAGAGCTGCCAGACGAGCCAGCAATTCCTATTCCCAGTACATACTGAAAACAAATAAAAACACATGTCCAGGGGCGCCTGGGTGCGTCCGTTAGTTGGGCATCTGCATTTGGCTTGGGTCATGATCCCAGGGTCCTGGGATCGAGCCCCACATCGGGCTCCCTGCTTAGCGGGGAGGCTGCTTCTCCTTGTCCCTCTGCCGTTCCCCCCACTTGTTCTCTCTGTCAAATAAATAAATCTTAAAAAAAAAAGATTTATTTATTTGAGATAGAGGGCATGCATGTACAAGTAAGCAGCGGGAGGGAGATGGAAAGGGAAAGATCTCAAGCAGATTCTGCACTGTGTGATGGGGGGCTCACTTCTACAACCCTGAGATCATGACCTGAGCTGAAACCAAGAGTCAGATGCTCAACAGACTGAGCCACCCAGGTGCCCCCCAGGTAAAATCATTTCTATTTCATAGTGGGGAAAAAATTATAAATGCACTTCTGAATTTTGAACACATAGGAAGGACTGGGTATAAAAGCATCCTAATTTATGGGCTATAATCAACAACATTTGCCCAAGTATGCAAGAATACATACCTGCGGATACTCAAGGCAGCGTCCCCCACCCCCACTGCAAGAGGAAATAAGCAAAGTTCATCAGCTATTCCTACCTTACCATATCCCCAGATGGTTCCTAACACTAACAGTAGACACTATACCTACTATTCAATAATACTGAAATGCAAAGATAACTACAATTTACTGTCAACTGAAAAAAGCAACCAACAGAACAACATGCTTCCATCTGTGTAACAAAATTATAATTTATATCCAAAATCTGAAATCTAGAAGGGTATCTACCAAACTACAAATGATCATCTCTGTGAAGTAAAGTTGGGTGGGGGGAGGGGAGAACTTTCTTTTTTTTTTTTTTTACTTCACATGCCTCTACGTTGTTTGGATTTTTTGTCAAGGGAGTGTAAATTGGTACAATCTTTCTGGAGGTCAATGTGGCAAAACATCAAAATTTAAAGTGTACTTGCCCCAGGACCTACCGATTTACTTATAGGAATTTGTCCTGCACGTAAACTAGGTAAGATGCACAGAAATACTGTATGTACAAGAACAGTTACTGCAATATTGTTTATCAAAACAAAACAAAAATGTTAGTCTCAACAACCATTAAAAAGGAGACTCGCCCAGGGCGCCTGGCTGGCTCAGTGGGTAGAGCGTGCGACTCTTGATCTCCAAGTCCGGGGTCCGAGCCCCATGTTAATCACAGAGATTACTTAAAATAAATAAACAAGTAAATAAATAAAATTAAAAGGAGATTCGCTCAATAACTTATGACATTTATACAATGAATAATATTCCTCGTATAAAAGTATGGACGGAGTTCCCTACAGCGCCCATGAGCAGATAAGGTTAAAAAAATAAACTGTTGCAGAGTATATACAATAAAATCCTTCCGTTGTTACAAAATATATACATTTGTCTGTAGAAGTCTGTTGAGGCTGGAAAGGAGAGAGAATAGGGGATTTTCACTGTTTTAAAACATTTCTGATTTACTTTTGGGGAAAATGCATGGAAAAGTTTTAACTTGAAAACTACTAGTGGGGTGCCTGGGTGGGTCAGTCAGTTGAGCATCTGACTCTCGGCTTCGGCCCCAGTCATGGTCTCAGGCTTGTGAGATCCTGCTCTGAGCTCAGCAGGGATTCTGCTTAAGATTCTCTCTCTCTCTCTCTCTCCCTCTGCCCCCACCCCATTCTCTAAAATAAGTATATAAATCTTAAAACTACTACTTGTTCTTTGCTATTTTAAGCGTCCTTCTGTAGCCCACCCTCCCACCAAACCAAGTTCAGAGCAAGTACTTGTGTTAACTCTCTCTCTCCTATCCCCTCATCCCAAATCTATTTGCTTTCAACCTGTGGGAACACAGGCTGAAAACTAAAAGCTTCAATGACCAGAAACCCCTCCCTAGGTACACATTAGTACATTTTCATGTGTTTTCTCAGGATGAGCTGTTTTCTTCTCAACACTTGCCTAGCTAATAAAACCATAAGAAAGTCAAGCACAGACTTCACCAAAACATCATCTATCCAGGTTAATTAGTAACTATGCACAAGCAAGCAAGAAACCAAACACGAATTTAGAGTCCCATCTTCATATTCATTACAGTATCCTCTCTTATTACAAAACGCTGGAAATACTCCATGTGTTTATTAACAGAAGACGAATTTAAAAATTATGATAAATCCTCCTAGACCATGTTGTAGAGTTTTAAAATGTTTTTTATTTAGGGGCGCCTGGGTAGCTCAGTCCGTTAAGCGGCTGCCTTCAGCTCTGGTCATGATCCCAGGGTCCTGGGACAGAGCTCCACCCGGGGCTCCCTGCTCAGCTCAGCAGGGAGTCTGCTTCTCCCTCTGCCCCTACTCTCCACTCGTGCTCTCACTCGATCAAATAAATAAATAAAAAATTTTTTAAGAAATAAAGTTTTTTTTTTAAAGATTTTTTTAATTTATTTATTCGACAGAGATAGAGACAGCGAGTGAGAGAGGGAACACAAGCAGGGGGAGTGGGAGAGGAAGAAGCAGGCTCATAGCAGAGGAGCCTGATGTGGGACTCGATCCCATAATGCCGGGATCACGTCCTGAGCCGAAGGCAGACGCTTAACCGCTGTGCCACCCAGGCGCCCCAAGAAATAAAGATTTTTTTAAAAAGATTTTATTAATTTGAGAGAGAGAGAACACAAGCAGGGGGAGGGGCAGAGGCAGAGGGAGAAGCAGGTTCCCCACTGAGCAGGGAGCCCAAGGCGGGGCTGGATATCAGGACCCTGGACTCATGACCTGAGCTGAAGGCAGACGCTCAACCGACTAAGCCACCCAGGCGCCCAGAAATAAAGATTTATTTATTCCAAAGAGGGTGCAACGAGTTCGGGAGAGGGTGCCACAGGAGCAAGAGGTGGGGCTTGGTCCCAAGATCCATGAGATCACAACCTGAGCCAACACCGAGAGTCCACGGCTTAACAGACTGAGCCACCCAAGGTGCCCCACGAAAAGATTTTCTGTTTGTGAGTACATGTTTTACGCATGGATTATGAAAGAATGGGAGAGGATACAAACAAAAATGTCAGCAATGGTTTACTTTGGGTACTGAAAATGATTTTTTTAAAAAAGATTTTTAATTATTTATGTGTTAGAGAGAGAGAGAAAGAGAGAACATGTGAAAGAGCAAAAGTAGGGGGAGCAGCAGAGGGAAAGGGAGAACCAGGAACAATGCAAGGCTCTATCCCAGGGCCCTGAGATCATGACCTGGGCCAAAAGGCAGACCTTAACTGACTGAGCCACCCAGGCGCCCTGAAAATGATTTTTTTTAAGTAGGCTCCACGCCCACCATGGAGCCCAAAGTGGGGCTTGAATTCACTACCCCGAGATCAAGACCTGAGCTGAGATCAAGAGTAGGGCACTTAAAGAAATGAGCCCCCCAGATGCCCCTGACTACTGAAATGATTTGATTAAACTTTTCTTTTTTGTGGGGTGCTTGGGGTGGAGCCTGCTTAGGATTCTCTCTCCCTCTCCCTCTGCCCCTTCCCCCACAACTGTGCTTATTATTGCTCTCCAGAACACACTACTTGCATCATTCATAATCAATTACAAAGTGGGAGAAGGAATCAATCAAGCCTCCAAAAGAAAAACAGAATGGATCATAGGGGACCTCCCAGGTTTGTGACATGGTAGAAAGAAGTAAGTGCCTAAAACAAGCTGACATAAACGCCCAAATGCCATCACCCTACCCGGCCACTCTGGGCAAGCCCACTCACTCCATTCCTCATTTGGTATTTACTGAGCTCCTTTAGATGGTAAGACTCTGCTGGACCATGGTGATGGAGATGACACTAGGGTCCCTGGCCTCCCAGAGTTTATGATCCAGTGGGGAGACAAATTAAACATATTTACACAAATAATTATCAATTACTGTGTGACAGGAATGCACACGCGGTCTGATGGAGTGTTTTCCTTGCTCCGACCCCCAATTCAGTGGCCCCCCTCTGTAAAATGAGAAGGGTGTATCCTTGGTGGAGTTGCCCTCCAGGAGTCAGTCTTTTGCCTGCGATCCAAAAAAAAAAAAACCCAAACAAACAAACCTGAGAAGCGAATCAAACCCAGTATCTGCCCTGTAGCAAACTGAGGAGCATGTGTAAGGGTCAAGCTAAAAGGGCATGAGCAAAGAGGTACGCGAAGGGGCAGAAAAACTTTGGGGATGCTCTCCTTCTTAATCATACTCGATTTGGTTTCAGGTTGGGAGGAAAGCTCCATCTACCTTAATGTCTGTTACTTAACTAACCCTTTAGGAAAGTTACCATGCAAAATGAACAAAAGTACACGGAGAAAAACCCTCAAGGTGCAATATTAAATAGTTCTGGTTAACAAGTAACTTGATTTTTTTTGTTGTTGTTAAACAAGTTCACCATATTCTCCAGGAACCAGTGCCCCCCCGCCAGCCCCCTCAATTTGTAAACGACAGCAAGTCAAATACTCAGGGCTCTCTTCCAATAGGGCTGTCTAAATCAGAAAAGCATTGGGTCATCGACACCTACATATTTTTTTAAATGTTTGCACATCCTTAGTTTTACCCCCAAAGTTTAAGTTTCCAACTTTAAATGACAGAGGCAAAACGGAAAGCGTTCACCACAGTTTCAATGTTTCTGGTCATAAATAAAGGTCTTTATTTTAACGCTGACCAATAAAATGTATACAGTGGTGCAGTTTTCAAGTATATACTACAACATCCTTTCCTGTAACTCCAGAGGAAAAAGGATCACATTCTTCAGTCTAATTCAAATCCACAGTGATTTGCTTTTACAATGCTTTTACGAAAAAGATAAAAGCGACACACTGCCTTTTACAGCAGGTCTGCAAATTTCGCAAGGAAATGAAAACCTCCCTTTTAAGGCTACCCTGGCTGCTCCGAACAGCCTGACACCGGTTAGCAACGCAGAAGCGTGCTATCCGGCCAACGAGCCCCCACGCCCCCAGGAAGACAAGCTGGAGCACAGCCGAAGCTGCACAGCGGCGGAACCCAGCAGCCCGGCGCAAGTTAGCACCTGAGCACCCCCGGACGGCTCCCGTGCTGTTCCACTCCCGGAGCTGGCAGCCTGGGGCATACACACCTCAGTGCCAGCCAAAGTACGTTACGTGTGGCAACAAAGGCCCGGAAACCCAGGGCCGTAAGGTCACCCCGCCGATAAAGGACACGGTCCAAGAAATCCCATTTATAAAATCCGCGTGACGCGCAACTGGTCTAAAACTTGAGGCTGAGCGCTCATTATCCTCCAAACCCTGCGGGGTCCTACCCTTCCAGGCCCGGGCCATCCACAGTGCCGGAGGAGCTTCGCGCCCCGGGAGGATTTGGAACTACGTGAGCCGACCCCGAAGAGGCTTTTCCAAAAGCTGAAGGGGGTCGCGAAAAACGACGTAGATGTTTCCCAGGCCTCGGGCTCTCCCCCATTCCACACCGCTCTAAGCCAACTAACTCCAAGGGGTCCTGCGGGGCCAGCCCCTCAGTATTTGCGGAAAACTCCTTAGTTCACAAAGAAGCCAACCCGGGGGAAGGGAGGCTGAGCCCTCTAGGTACCCTTTAGACGCGAGCACTCCAGTCCCTCCTCTTCCCTCCGCGGACCTCAGCCTCTCTCGGTTGTCCCAGCTAGTTGGCCCTCCCGGCGCAGGGATCCCCGTCAAAGTCGCCTAGCGGGGGATGCGGAAGGTGGTGGCAGGAACAACAGAACACCCTTCGCGCACCTACCCGCTTCCACCACCTGCCCGTGTGCCTTGGAACGCCGCTCCTTAGCTTGCAGGAGCCCTCCTTGACCGTTTCTCACCTTGGATGGTGCGATTGCAGGAGACAGAGGCCGCCAGCAGGATGGCGCCCCCCAGCAGCCACGCCACGCTCATGCTTCGCATCCTTCCTGCAGCCCCGACGCCGGGCGGGCAGGGCATTCACCGCCACTGATTCGAAACTCGGAGACCTACTCGCCGCGGTCTCACCCGCTCTAATCCGAGCCGGTCCGCGCGCCTCCGGAGAGAGGGATAAGTTTCAGTGAAACCTGAGCCGCTCGACGCACCTGCGCGAGGCCACGCCCCCCCGGCCGGAACGCGCGGCTCGGCCCCGCCCCTGCGAACGTGGGACGCGCGGGTCCGGCTCCCGGCAGTCTGGCCCAGCGCGCGAGCCCCCGCCTACGCGGTGCAGGTGCGCCAGCCGCGGGCGGGAGGGTGCGCGAGCAGCCCGCGGGCGGGGATGGGCGGGTGAAGTAGCTGTATTGGAATGCAAATGGCAGGAACGCGGGACCGCGAGTTCTTTTAGACCCGGCCACGCCTAAACCTACCATTACCCTTTAATTAGTCTTGGGGATCCAGGGTCTTCCGGGTCTTTCCCTCCACTTTGCTAAGTGGAAAAAAGCCAAGGCCCGAGCTCGTGGGCTTTTTTGTCGCTAATTGGTAGAGGCTTCCCAGTGTAGCGGGCACTGGGGGGATAAGGAGTGAGTTGTTAGATTTTTTTTTTCTGCTTTGGTGGGTTTTCTCTCTCTTTTTTTTTTTTTGAAGGGGTGAGTTTTTAATCTGCAGAGACCAGGTGGATGGCTGCGGACACCAACGAAAGCGGTGGGGAACAGGAAGGAGTCTCAGAGAGGGGTCAAGGATCTGGAATTATGTTTCCGCTCTAGTGTTAACTAGCTGTGACCTCGAACAAACCTCTTCCCCCCTTCTAGGCTCATTTCCTCGTTCGTGAGGTGGCGCGGTTGAGGTGATAGTTGAGACGGCTACCTTAAGTGCCAAGAGCTAATGATTTGGAACACTAGTTTAATACCGACTGCAAGGCGCGCATTAAGTGTGTTTATTATTCCCATTTTACAGATGAGGAAATGGAGTTTAGAAAGGATGGATAAATTGCCCACAGTTATGCAGTTTACAGGCACAGTTTATAAATGCACACCACATTTAATGTCTAGTGTATGACTGCCACTTTCTATTAATCACTGCAGGATAAATGCTTCGACCAGGGTCTCCCCCATTCTGAGCTGGTAGTCCAAAGAAATATAAAAGAAGATAAAGGGGGTGGGGGAGAAAAGGAGTGAGAATTTGGGAATGGGTGCACAAGGGCCAGCATCATGCTGGTAATACTTTCTACTTCTATTAAAAAGTAAAATAAATTTTAAAGTTACCCGCTAAACTACTGGGTGATGGAGGAGCAGAAAAGAGAAACATTAGAATTGTCCTCAGATGTTTGAAGGATTAGCTCATAGAAGAGGTTTAGGCAGGTTTCGAGTAGCTCCTGAGAGCAGAAATACATGCAAGCCACAGTGGGAGGCTGATTGTGGCTCAGTATAGAAAGAGATTTCTAGCAAGTCCCACTGGTCGCAGTCCTGAGAGCTGCCTGCTGAGATTGAGAGCCATATCACTGCAGGACTTGCAGCAAAAGACCAGGCCACATCCGTGTGGCATGTTCGAAAGGGGAGTTCCCTCCCCAGGTGAGGAGCCAGATGGGGTGAGTCTAGGCAGCCTCTTGAGAGGCTTGAGCCCTGAGAGTCCACCATTCTCCTTAGAGGACCAAAGTTTGGGAAATCAGTTGCTGGTGAGTATTGTGAATTTCTGAACAACCATAAACCAAATGGCCACACCTGTGAGTTTCTAAGATGGAGCTTACATCTGATAAGGGCCCTGTGTGACTTCTTACTGACCCCACCGTGGGGCCACTGAACAGAACTAATATGGGCTCCAGATGATTCGGGCAGACAAAACTGTATAAAATACCATGTTAGCCAGCTGTTCCAACCATATCCCCAATAAGACATTTCCCACGTTAACTAAGTGGATGGTTATCGCATTCTGCCTCTTCCCTCCGTCCTGACAGAGGGGCTCGCAGGAGTAGGGAAATAAATGGTTGAAAACAAAGAGAAGCAAATGGCCCTGAACATGCCATGAGAATGGAATCATTGCTCACTGAATAATGGGCATGGACTGCCTCTCAACACACATACAACCAAGAATGACTGGGGAACGCTGTCCAGAATTTTTTTTTTTTTTAAAGATTCTTTATGAGGGAGAGAGACAGACAGACAGAAGAGACAGGGGGTGGGAAGGAGGAGAGGGATAAGGACAAGTGGACTCCATGATGAGCACAGAACCCCACACAGGACTCCATCTCAGGACCCTGAGATCATGACCTGAGCCAAAACCAGGAGTCAGACACTTAACTGTCTGAGCCACCCAAGCGCCCCCAGAATTCTTTTGACTGCCTTTCAGTAGCACACATCCAGGAATCTCTCGTTGTTATATTTCCAGTTCTGTGGGGCATGTGATAAGAGCTGAGCCTTGAAATCATGTAACTGTGGGCAAATTCTGGTTTTTCCCCTTGCTAACATTTGTGTGACCTTAGAGAAATTACTTACCCTCTCTAAGCTTTAGGTTCTTTACCTATAAAATGGAGTCAATATTTTTTTTAGTTTAAAGGTGTCTGAGGATAATACAGTGACCAAGTTTGATGCCTGGTGAAGGCTTAACAGATGGGCTTTTTGTTTCCTTCCTTTCTCTCTGCAGTCTTCTTTACACCCCAGCCTGCAACCTAGCTCTCAGGGTGCTGCCTCCAGGGCCACTTACCTCAGCTGATGCCTCCCTCCCTCCCAGGACAAGCTGCCTTCTAGCAGCAGCACAGGGGTCGTCCTCATCCCATCCGGGGGACACTTCTCGTCATGAGGATCAGTCCTCTCCTAAGGGTCTCTCACTAGGGAAGACGCTCAAGCCCTATGATGTCCCTTCAATCTTTCCCCGGGCTCCATTTTGTTATCTATATTCTGGGGATGTCCATAGTACCTTTCTCGTAGGATGGTTGTGAAGATTTAGTTTGCTAAATGCCCATAAATGCTTCTTAGTGCTGTTCCTGGTACAGGGTAGATACTCAAGAGATTACTATAGAATGGGCCAGGGAGAGTCTTCCTCTTTGCAGAGAACAATGCATAGAACTCCAGCTGCTCTTAAATTTGCACTGGTATTCTGTGTTAATATGCCTCGAATCATCAACATTTCAAAGAAAATATTTTATCGAGCACTGCTATGAGTTAGTTATCCCATGAGTGTGTTTTCTCCCAACTGCCTGATTAAATGAATTATATTATTTAAGTCTGCTTGCCCATGTTTTCCAGTGATTTTTTTTAAAAGATGTTATTTATTTATTTGACAGAAAGAGAGAGCACAAGCAGGGAAAGCAGCAGGTAGAGGGAGAGGGAGAAGCAGGCTCCCTGCTGAGCAAAGAGCCCAATGTGGGGCTTGATCTCAAGACCCTGAGATCATGACTAGAGCCAAAGGCAGATGCTTAACCGACTGAGCCACCCAGGCGCCCCCCCAGGGATTTGTTTTTTTGATGTTGATGACTTCTTTGCGTGAAGGGCTTAAGGTACTGTATGATGCTGTGGAACAGTACCGAGAAATAAACATAGCCGATTCCAGAGAGCCTGGCTTCCAGGGATTGGGAAGTTTGTGCAGTTTCCCACCCTCTACAATTCTTAGGAAAATAAAGTAGGAAATGGGATAGGCCAGACACTGAGAGAGAAGCCATTTCATTCAATCAATTCTACAACCATTTATCAAACTCATCAAGTTCTTCCTGGAGAAACAAAGATCTAGTCCCTGCACTTGGGCCCTGGCCAAATACAAATGGTGAAAAAGTTACATCCGTTCACTCATTCATTGAGCAAACACTTTGAACGAGGTAAGCAATGACCTTCATTTGGTAAATCCTTTGCTCAATTCTGGCTTCAAGTTACTTAACCTAACTGTGAAATTTGACACAATTGCGTTCTCTCTGCTGGAATGCTATATGCACTTGGGCTCCAGGACCACCCCTGTCCTGATTGTCTTCCTACTCACTGGCAACTCATAAGGAGTTCATTCTTTTCTGATCCTCACTCGCCTTCCTGAATTCTGCGCTCTGGAGTGCCCCTGATTTTGTCTTTGGACTTCTTTTCTTTTCAATGTACACTCATTTCCTTTGGTGATCTAAACCAGTCCTGTGGTTTTAAATACCATCTATACGCAGACAACTCCCCAGTCTGGAACCCTGGCCCAGATTTCTCCATCCCAGACATGTAACACACACCTTCAGCTCCTCAACGTCTCCACTTAAACCTGACTATAGGCATATCAGGCAAAAGTCCAAATCTCAATTCCAGATTGACCTCACCCCTGTTAGAGTTTTCTCATCTCCTTAAATTGCACCTCCGTCCTTTCGGTTGCTCCGCTCAGAAATGTTGGAGTCATCCTTGACTTCTTTCTCATATTCCACATCTAATCTGTCAACAAATCATACCTTGAAAATACATCCAAAAGAGCATGCTGGTTCCAGTTACCATTGTTTTTCACCTGGATTCTTGCAATAGCCTTGTGACTTGTTTCCCTCCCTCTGACTCTCTACACAGTCTCCTCCCAATACAGTGGTCAGAGTGAACCTGTTAAAATGTGCATCAGATCTGATCACTTCCTTATTTCAAATACTGAAGTAGTTCCCCACTTCCCTCTGAGTACAAACCAGAGTCTGTCAAGAGTGTATGCATCCTGCCTTCCTCTCCCCTCCCCCTCCACACTCCCTTTCACTGCATCTCTCTTATTCCCCTCACTCATTCTGCTTCAGCCATGCCTGGAATACTTTTCCCTCAAACACCTGCACAGCTTTGGTCTTTTTTTTTTTTTTTTTTTAATTTATTCGACAGAGATAGAGACAGCCAGCCAGAGAGGGAACACAAGCAGGGGGAGTGGGAGAGGAAGAAGCAGGCTCCTAGCGGAGGAGCCTGATGTGGGGCTCGATCCCAGAACACCAGGATCACGCCCTGAGCTGAAGCCAGACGCTTAACCGCTGTGCTACCCAGGCGCCCCACAACTTTGGTCTTGACTTCTTTCAGGTATTTGCTACAACACTGTTTTCTCAGCCGGGCCTTCTAAGAACTACCTATTGCAAATTATACTCCTGGAGCGCCTGGCTGGTGCAGTCAGTGGAGTGTGCAACTTTTGATGTCAGGGTTCTAGGTTTGAGCCCCATGTTGGGTGTAGAGACTACTTTAAAATAAAAGAATAGGGGCGCCTAGGTGGCTCAGTCGTTAAGCATCTGCCTTCGGCTCGGGTCATGATCCCAGCGTTCTGAGATCGAGCCCTGAGTCGGCATCATCAGGCTCCCTGCTCAGCGGGAAGCCTGCTTCTTCCTCTCCCACTCCCCCTGCTTGTGTTCCCTCTCTCGCTGCCTCTCTATCAAATAAATAAATAAAAAATAATAATAAAATAAAATGAAATAAAAGAGTAATAAAAAATAAATAAAATTACACTCCCACCCTCTGCTTGCCATCCTCCCTCCCTGGTTTATTTTCGTCTCTGGCACGCAGCAACAGTATGCCGCTCCACGTGTATTTACTTACTATCTAGTTCCCCCACTGCGATGCGATGCGATGCAAACTCGATGACTACAGAGTTTTGTTTTGTTTTGTTTTTTTACATTTTAGCTTGCAGAATTGTTTAAAAGATTGAGGAAGTAACACTATCTGAAGGTGGCAACAATCTCTTACACACTCATTGCTGTGATGTCAAATTAGTAACGAAGTCCCAGTTTAAATCACTCCTTAAAATACAGGGAGGCCAATGTCTCAAACACTGCAAAAGTCAGCTTTTAAAATATAGAGGACAGGGATTTTTATCTGTTTTCCCCCCTGCTGTATTCCCAGTGCTAGAACTGTGTCTAGCACATAGAAGGAACTCAACACATACTTGTGTTTTTATATACTGCACACCTACTGCCTTTCACTCTGCTAAAATCTAGAATTTTTATCTACTGCACACCTACTATCTATAACCTAGAACTGCGAAGATCCGTATCTCCGCTTCCATGGAGTTGATGGTCAAATGTGAAGAGAGATGCATAGGTAAGTATTGGGGGTGGGAGGAGAGGTAAGAGCTGCATCTTTGAAGGGCTGTGGACCCACACGGAATGACTCCTGCCTAGGGGAATCAGAAATGGCTTTCTAAAGGAGAGGGCAGGGGAAGAGAGCCTTGAAGCTTGAATAGTTCACCAGGTAGATTATTTAAGATAAGGCTAGCTGCTATAATAATAAATCTCTAAGTCTTAGTGCCTCACTGCAATAGATGTTTATTTCTTACTCGCTTAAAGCCAAATCCAAGGCTGTTTGGTGGGAGTCTCTCTTCCAAGTGGGGATAAAGGAGCTGGGCTTCTCTCACCTTGGGACTCAGCCATCTTCAACTGAAGGATTCCAAGGTCACACAGAAGGAAATGTGAAGGGTTGTGTGTACAAGGTTTCCACAGCCCTGGTCTGAGAGTGGTGCACAATCATTTCTATATTCCACTGAGCAGACCTCAGTCATATGGCCACAGCCCACTGCAAGAGAAGGCTGTGTGCCCAGAAGGAAGAGAAAAGGAGCTCAGTGAACAGCTAACAATCTGTTATTCCAGATATGATCAAAGGGTGGTGGAACACTTCAGTGGGAAACCAGTGTTATGTGAAGGAAAGTGGCTAGTGATAAAACTAGAAAGGTAGCCAGGACTTACCTATAAAGGGCTTTCCATGAAAAAGACTTTGGACTTTAATCCTCAAGCCACTGAAGACCGAATTATCCCTTCTCAATCCTATCTTCATAGCACTGAGATTGGCAAGATGGCCTTTCTGGGACCAAAAGAAAAGAATAAATCTGGTTGGAGTTGTAGATGGAAGAAGCTGGGAGAGGAAAAGGGAAGAAAGGAGGGATTAACTCCTACCACACGTGCTGCCTAAGTGAGCAACTCAGCCCTTCCAATTAACTGTTTGCATCTTTTTAATCACCATGTGGCATAATGGCCCTTCTCCACCCCTTGCCCCAATCATGTGCTTATTTCATTAAGTAATCATAGATACAGGTGATGACCTGACTCTTTATGAGGGACTCATTATGCCAGTTCCGCTCCCCACAGCATTATTTTCTCAGAACAGTGAGACTGAGGCTGTACTTCCCATAACATCACACTACTCTCAATGATGTATCGTCCCATCACACTTCCAGTCCACTCTGACATTCTTCGTAACTCCCATCCTTAAAAAATTCCAACTCGGGGCACCTGGGTGGCTCAGCCTTCGGGTCGGGTCATGATCTCAGGGTCCTGGGACTGACCCCGCATCAGGCTCCCTGCTCAGCGGGAAGCCTGCTTCTCCCTCTCCCACTCCCCCTGCTTGTGTTCCCTCTCTCGCTGTGTCTCTCTCTCTCAAATAAATAATTTTAAAAATCTTAAAAAAAAATTCCCCCAATTGTTTCAGTGGCAGAAAAAAAAAATCTAAAAAATTAAAACGCACACAAGGATCATAAGCCTAGACAATAGTTGGTCACAATGCCTGAAATTATCATTTGTAATTATTTCTCTGGGTCCAGAACCCCTTTCGGTAGCTGAAGGGCCTCCATTATCAATCCAGTCTTTGGCTACCATCCAGACTCCTCTGCTCCACTGCTGACAAGCTGAGATACAAAGGGGGACGGAAGCATCCTTTGGCCTCCTCTTTCTCATATTAGGAGGCTTCTAAGGACCCCTCCACCTCTAATTTATAAGTCAAAGTAAACACCTCCGACAGATGAGTTGAAAGCATGGGGAGCAAGGCCTTCTGAGACACAGCCCAGTGCAGGGCAGGAGTGGCCGGCTTGCTGTGGGACAGGAGGGCGGTGCCAAAGGTGGACTTTGCCACGGGGCCCCTCTCCAGAGGCTCTCAGTGGCAGAAGGGAGTCAGAGCTCACCTGGTCTGACCACCAGATGTGAAAACCACCCACCCAATTTCGAAGAAGCCTAATTGCTGACTTTTCTTGTAAAATCAGTCCCAACATTCTCTTTATTTATTTATATTTTAAGATTTATTTATTTATTTTAGAGAGAGAGAGAGCGCAACAAAGCAGGGGCAGCAGCTGAGGGAGGAGAAGCAGACTTCCCGCTGAGCAGGGAGCCAGACCCAGGCAGATCCTAGAACCCTGAGATCATGGCCTGAACAGAAATCAACAGACACTCAACCAACTGAGCCACCCAGGCGCCCCCCAAATCCTCTTTAGATAAGTGGCCCAAAAAAGAAAAAAAAAAAAGACCTTTCAATCCCAGAATATAGTTATTTTCCAATTTAGTTACTCATAGACTAGTTCTCCCTTCTCTGCTTCCAGTTTTGACTGCAAGCTCTGCCCACCGCTTTCGGTGGTTCCCGAGCAGTTCATTCTTACGGTCTCATCTTAAAAAGAAAGGTTTCTCCTTTCTGATCACAAATGTAACACATGGTTATTAAGTTTATTGAAGGGGCGCCTGGGTGGCTCAGTCAGTTAAGCGTCTGCCTTTCAGCTCAGGTCCTGATCCCAGGCTCCTGGGATCAAGCCCCACATCAGGCTCCCTGTTGGGCCCCCTGCTCAGTGGGGAGTGGGCTTCTCCCTCTCTCTCTGCCTGCAGCTCCCGCTGCTTGTACTCTCTCGCTCTATCTCAATTAAATAAAATCTTTTTAAAAAAATGTATTGAAGGGGCACCTGGGTGGCACAGCAGTTAACCATCTGCCTTCGGCTCAGGGCGTGATCCCGGCGTTATGGGATCGAGCCCCACATCAGGCTCCTCCGCTATGAGCCTGCTTCTTCCTCTCCCACTCCCCCTGCTTGTGTTCCCTCTCTCGCTGGCTGTCTCTATCTCTGTCAAATAAATAAATAAAATCTTTAAAAAAAATAAAAAATGTATTGAAAAGAGACTGGAAAGTACAAAAAGAAGAGAGGCAGGGGAGGGAGGAAGGATTCAGAGATAACTACTCTTGAACAGTTTGACAGCTTTCTATTTCAAGCTATCTTTTTAAAAATCAGGTTAAGATTATATTAACTGTTTTGCTACTTAGTTTTACTCACTCGATGGTGAACATTTCCCAAAATTGTTAGTCTTCCATAGCACCATTTAAAATTACTGCAGAATATATCATTTTCTTGTACATCTTAATTTATTTGACCTGCTGAACAGCCAGATTCTTTCAGGTGTTTGCTGTGTTTTAGGTAACACAGAGAAAAGGACTCCGGAGTGGCTCAGTTGGTTAAGCATCTGCCTTCGGCTCAGGTCATGATCCAGGGTCCTGGAATCAAGCCCCACATCAGGCTCCTTGCTCAGTGGGGAGCCTGCTTCTCCCTCTGCCTGCCCCTCCCACCCCCCAGTGCGGGCTCTCTTTCTCTCTGACAAATAAATAAAATCTTAAAAAAAAAAAACCATAAAGATAAACATATCCTAATAAATGCATCTCTTTCCGTAGTCTCAGACTATTTCTTCAGAAAAAAAATGTTTTTAGGGATGGGTGGATATGACACATCAAAGATTGTTTATTTTAGAAGCTTTTAATGATTACTATCAAATCGCCCTTCAGAAACAAAGCACTAATTTATAGTCCCATCAACAGTGTTATGAGCTGTCCATCTTCACCAGCATTAGCTGTTACTGTTTGTTGTTTTTTAAGTAAGCTCTCCACCCAATGTGGGTCTCCACTCATGACCTCGAGATCAAGAGTCACACGCTCTAGGGACTGAAGCCGCCAGGAGCCCCCAGGGGGTTACTGCTTTTAAAAATCGTTACTAATTTGATCATTCTGCCTTACCATTAATATTCCCATACTCAAGCCTCAGAGTAGGGAAAAAGATCTCTTACGGAGGTGAGAGAACCTAAGAGATGGGCAGTTGTGACTCCTAAAGTATTGTCTAAACAGGAAATCAGTAAGTATCTGCACCATATGGAAATCTTTCTCAGCCGAGCTGCTTTAGGAGGGTGGCTACATTGCTGGAGGAGGGGTCCTGCTTCATAGTCCACAGGACTGATGAGCTCCCGGACAGGCAGCCCAGAGTGAGACCGCGGTCTCAGATTTCTTTTATGTGAAATGGTGATAGAACACTTCAAGCTGTGCATCCCACAGGTTGATTGTGACAAGGAAAGAAGAAAATGTGCAAGAGTCCTTTGGAAACCATGGAAACACTATATATATATATATATATATATATATATATATTATATACACATACACACACGCGCAGGGGATTGTGACTCCTGCTGTCACTGACCACAGTGAATGACATTATAGCTGATCATATTGTTTTTAGACAAATGATCCCATAATCCCTAGTCAACTACAAGTCTCTCTGCAGCCCAGTAGGATTCGGCCAACATCCTGGAGATCTGCTCGACTACTCCGGGTGAGAGGGGGGTGCTCAGAGCCAGGATCTCAGAGCTTCTGGAAGGAACTCTGTGTGCAAGGAGCGGAGGACCAGTGTGCGCTCCCATCCCTGGGCCCTGAAAACTATTTATTGTCGGGTGTCAGGGACCAAGTCCCACCAAGGTCTTGGGAGGCAGGGGCTGGGGAGAGAAGCGGGGGCCCTCAAACAAGGCCAGATTTGAGGTCTCTCTCAGGTAACTCTGTCTCTAGGGACTCCATGGACCCTGTTCTCATCCAGACTCAACTGCCCCATCACTCCTTCAATCAGAAATGTCTCCTGCCTTTACGGGTGCCTGGCTGGCTCAGTCAGTACAGCATGCAACTCTTGATCTTGGGGTTGAGCCCCAAGTTCGAGCCCCACCCATGCTGGGTGTAGCGATGACTTTAAAATCTAAAACAGAACAAGGAAGGAAGGAAGGAAGGAAAGGAAGAAAGAAAGGGAAAGGAAAGGAAAGGAAAGGAAAGTAAAGGAAAGGAAAGGAAAAGGAAAAGGAAAAGGAAAGGGGACAAAGAAAGAAAGAAAAGAAAAGAAAAAATGTTTCCTGTCTTTAAAGAGTTATGTAGTAAGGAGGAATGGTCTTGGCCAGGGAGTGTAACTGACCTGAGTTAAATCTCGGCTCTGTCACTTGTTCACCCTGGGTCTCTGTTCCTCATCTACAAAATGGGGACAACACTACCTACCTTACAGGAACGTTGTATTCAAAGGACTAGAAGGCTTGGCCCAGGGGCCCTCTTCAAAGGTGCTTTGTTCTTGGTGGGGGATGGTAGGAAGCTGTCGTTTGCCTGGAATCCCCGGCAAAATTGTAGAGAATGACAAAGGCCTGTGAAAGGCTGGCAAGGAGAGCGAGGAATTTAGGGGGTTTGGATTTGATGCGAAAGATAGCGGGGGCCCGCAGGCCGGGAGAGAAGGGCTCTGGCGGCGCCGGGCTCCCAGCAGCTGCCGCTCAGCTCTGGAAGCGCGGAGGAGGGAGGGTCTGGGCAATCTCGGGAGCGAGCGCGGGGCAATGAGTCCCAGCTGCTCCCGGCAGGATGCAGAAACTAGTTCGATCCTGCTGTTTACCATTTGTGAGCTTCATTAGCATGTGAAGGAAGTGCTCGCAGAATGCCCGCCGAGCATTTAGAGCCGCATAAACGCTGGCCCGCTGGGCGTGGGGGCAGGGAGGGCGAGGGCCCCGCGGGCAGCCTGATTGCGGGGATCCAGACCCCGCTGAACTGCCAGACTCCACGAGGCCCTGACTCACTTTCTGTCCCAGCTAAAGCCGAAGTCCATGCTGGTTACAGAACTCCCAAGTTCTCAGCTACCTCTGTGATTAATCCCGTATAGAAAGCATAGTGATTTTGGGGAAAAAAATATTGTAATAGGAATGGGTAACATGTTGAATTATTTATTTTTATTTTTTACATTTTTTATATTTATATTTTTTAAAATTTTTATATGTTTTAATTCTTTATATTTTTTAATTTTTATGTATGGAACGCTTCACCAATTGGCCTCTCTTTCTAGCGCAGGGGCTGTGCTAATCTCCTCTATGTTGTTCAAATTTTAGTATATGTGCTGCCGAATCCAGCACATGTTGAATTATTAACTCACTTTCACTATTTCTTATGAAATAGGGACTAATATTGCCCTTGTTAGAAATAACATGTATCAGAAGCACATCCTGACACAGATGCCAAACTCCTAACCTCACAGTGGCCGCATTCCTTTAACCACTATGCTTGAGAAGCTTCCCTGAACGCTTGCACTCTAAGAAGAATTTTACTTCTTAGGCGGAAGAAAATCAGGCCAATTTTGGCTTTGGAGCCCATGGATGGCAAGCAGGTGTGTCCAGGGATTCAGGACTTGATTCTCGAAGGCACTGCATCTGAGACTGTCTTGTCTTCCTCCTCTGAAAGGGAGTGGAAGAGCGGGGAGTTTAAAGCACAGAGAATCCCAGCTTTGTCTGCCAGCTTTGCCCCCCTGTTATGTGGCTACTGTTCAGCCCAGTTATTCTCAAATGAGACTCACTTTAGACATGCAAATGACTCACCCAGGAGTATGGGATCTTAGCGTCTGACTAGTAGAACTGTGGCTTTGAAGACCATCTGGGAGCCCGCTGTGTTCTGCCAGGAATATCTCCCTGGGTTGCAGTTGGAGCTAAAGAATGATCAGAACTACAAATGGGTTTGGAAAAGTGGAAAAGTACTAAAGGAACAATCAGTTTTATAAAAGCGCCGAGTCCTGAAGAAGTTGCAGGCCATTGAACCAGTCCATGCAATCGACAAGATTTTGAAAGGACTCTCTTCCGTTGGCCAGGGTAGACACAGTCTTGGTCTAGAGCTGCTTCTGTTCCTAATCTCTGATTTCCAGTCTTTCTCTACTCCTCTCCCCTTGTACCCTGCCCCCTCCATCGACTGGGCCCTCTCCTGGGTGTGATCCTCTGCCGACTTTAGCCAAGGCCACTGTGGTCGAAGAGAAAAACAAGCCTGTGCCCCCAACAGTGAAGCTTGAGCGGGCAGAGTAAAAGCGTCAAAGGCAAGGCAAGGTGAGGAGGGGGTGCAGGAGCCCGCAGAGGAGGGAGCTGTGAAGACGCTGGGAGGAGAAGCCCAAGGTTTCACACGCCACAGAGGTGCCCACTGCAAACTCCTTATTGCTCAGCGAACAGCAGCGGTCTCTGCAGCCAGCCTTCAAAGCTGCCGCTGGCTTGTCAGATGTTAAAATCCCTCCTTCCAGAATGAGTCATTTCCATTTCCAAAGGGACTTTGCATTTCAGAATCACTGTGCTAGACAAAATAACTCTAAAGACAGCATGGCCTCATTGGTTAAGAGCTAGGCCTCCCCTGGGGAAAACTGCTTGGAGCTGAATCTCAACTTTGTCACTTAGGAGCTCTGGGATCTTGGGCAAGATAAATAATGAACCTCTCTGTGCCTGAGTTTTTCTTTTCTGTAAAGTAGGGATAATAGTAATAGTATCTGGTTCTTGGATTATTATACAAACGACAGGTGTTAATCTTTGTGAAGTGCTCCGACCATGTTCTGGCACATAGTTTCTTTAAAGTTTTAAAGTATGTATATATGATTACATATATGTATATATGATTACTTTCTGACTACATCTCCCTGCCTAGATGTAAGTGCCGAGAGCAGGGGCCCTGTGTGGGTTTCCTTGTCCCGTACACCGGTGATCAGCTAGCACAGTTTCTGGTAAGCACGCAACTCTTTGGACAAAGAGAACCTCCAAACTTCATTCCTGGACTCCAGCTACAGAAAAGAGGGTCTGGGGCCCCAGATCCACTTACCCAAGAAGTAAAAGGCCTCCTGTTAGCACTCAATAAAGCTGAAGTAACCCCAAGAGCTATGCCGTGACATAGTTCCCTGTTCTCAGACCCTGGGACTTCTCCTTGTCTTGACCACACAGGATGTGGGGCCAAGATCTTATCCGACTGAAGGAAGCACTTGGTCTCTGAGTCAGGCCTCTGCTGCCCAGGTTCAGGTGTGAGCCGAGCGTTAGTTGCCTTGTCCTTGGTCTCTCATATTCCCCTGAGAAAGAACAATCCTCAAGCCCAGACAGCTCTGTAGCTTGTGGGCAGAGGACCAGCCTCCCTCCCCCACTCTCCAGGCACCTGGACCCTTCTTCAGAAGTTTGGGCTGGATGCATCTATACCAGAGAGAGGTACAGTCCAAAGTTTCTTACTGAAAACGTTGACATCTCCCTGTTGGTTCACAATGTGAACAGCATTTGCCAGGCCCTGCTTGGCCGCCTCTCCGATGGACAACTCTAGTTAGGCCCAAAGAAAAGCGAATCTGAGTCACTTTTGATGTAAACTCTTCTCTGTTGTGTGTAGTTCTGAGAAAGAATACAGTTGGCCCTTGAACAACACAGGTCTGAACTGTGCGGGTCCACTTACACACACAGCCCCAGGTCAGGCTCTCTGCTTCTCCATCTCTGTCTGCCCCTACCCTCCAACCCCAGCGTGTGCTCGCATTCTCTCTCTCTCTCTCTCAAAAATAAATAAATAAATAAAATCTTAAAAAAAAAAGATATATTCTAATTTCATAGGTTCTAGAATGTGGAAAAATTGCATCTTAGAATGGATGGAAACAGTACCATTACTACATACAAGCAGCAGGAGGAAAAGATTAGCAGTCAGAAGAGAACATTCATATGTTCCACCAACAAATCCACCCACCACAGCCTCTGACCTCCCTCTCCTGACAATGGGTGAGCTGCCCGTGCTCCCACCTGGACCACCCCTGCACACGTGCACTGGGTCCCCTCCCCTCTCTACAACAGAAACACATTGCCCAGCAGTCCTCACTCCTCTTCTCTGCATGAATAATTGTTTCCTCTCAGCTGGCTCATTTCCAGTGCCTAACCTTATGGAATGATGTCCTCCTTCTTGATCTTCCTCCAATTTCATTTTTAAAAGTATTTATTTATTTATTTAAGTAATCTCTACACCCAACATGGGGCTCGAACTCACGACCCTGAGATCAAGAGTCACAGCTCCTCCGACTGAGTTGGCCAGGCACCTCCCCCCACAACAATTCCATAACTGCACTTTATGCAAAATTCCTTAAAAGAGATGTCCTCTCTTGTCATCTTCTCATCCTCTCTTCCCACGTTTTTCCTTGAACCCTGATGGGAACACCAGGCTTCCATCCCCCCCACTCCATCTAAACAGGATTCTGGCAAGGTCTCCGGTGACCTTCCACTGCCAAATCCACGGGGTAGCCTGACTCCTTAGCGTATTCCCCTCTCAGCAGCAACTGACTTCCAAGACGCCACTCTGACCTCGTTCTCCCCCTCCTCCATACACTGTCCTGCCCTGAGGACCAGACCTCTCCCCTGCCTGCCCCCATTCCCCGGGTGACTTCACCCAGTCCCATGGCTTTAATTACCTGTCCTTACTTTAATAACTACTGTCCCCAGCTCTGGCCTCTCCCTTGAACTCAGGGGTCACGTATCCTAACAGCCACCTCAAATTAATATGTCCAAAATCAAGTTTTTTGAATTCCAACCTCAAGAAGTCCTCCTGTCTTAATAAATGGCAGTTTTCCCAGTGAGTCTGGCCCAAATCCTTGGAATCTGAATCATCCTCAACTACTCACTTTCTGTCACATCCAATCCATCAGCAAATCCTTTCAGACTTCAAAATATCTCTAGAATAAGGTCATCACACAAATTCTGCTTGCTACCACCCTAGTCCCAACTATCATCTTCCTTTACCAGGGCTGTCTCAATAGTTTCCTACTGGTTTCCCCGGCCCAGCTTGTCTCCTGCATTCTGTCCCAAAGCAACCCTTAAGAGCTACACCAGACCCTGGCACATCTCTGCTCCTACTGTCCGATGCTACCACCCCAGGTGGAAGGAAAGCCAAAGCTTTCAGCAGGATCTAGTCCCTGGCTCCTCTGAGTTCCCCTTTCCCTTGCTCGCTCTGCTCCAGTTACGTTGGCTTCCTGGCTGTTTCTAGAATAGACTGAACACTCTCCCACTTCTGCCAGTTTCTTCTGCCCCCAGTCATCTACTCCTCCCTCCCCCTTCAGGTATTGCCTCCACGTCACTCCATCAGAGCGGTCCCCCACAGAATAGTCCTCCCAACATCATTCTCCCCCTTTCCCTGCTTTCCTTCCCTTTGCATGTTACCCCCTCACATTTTGTGTATCTATGTTTTTCCCTTGGCTGTGTCTGTGGCCCCCATTTGAATGTGAGCTTCGTGAAGTCAGGGATTTAATTCACTGCTGTGTCCTCAGCACCTCAGATCCCATCTGGCATGTGGAAGGCACTCTGTGAAGATTTATGGAATGACTTCTGATGCTGAAGAAAACTTTATGCAGAAAGGTTAAGAGCATGACCATTTTCCTAGTCTTTTCTGTAACAAGGTCACTGGGAGATAAAAGAAAGATATATGCATAAGTGTTTCTTGGAAATTGCCTGAAAACACAGAAAACAGCTGCCTTGTTAATCTTGCAGAACGATAGTTTCTGAAGGCATCTATGTGTTCATGGCCTGAGAGTGCTTGTGCAACTGAGAAGTCTGGCCAGGCTTCACCTGGGTCACTGAAATAACCCAGCTGCTGTTGTCTGCCAAGAATCTCCTCATTCTCGCCGCGCACCCCACCCCTGCCCTCTTCATCTCACTGCCTGTAGGGGCCTAACCATCCTTGCTCAACTTCTTTCTCTCATGCCCCATCAGTTCTCCCTCTATGCACCCTCAGCTCCTTCTCCAGACCCTTCTTAAGCCACTTATAAGCCTATATGGCACACATCTGTGCCTGTCTGTCCCCTCCTAACCAACCCCCACCCCCACCTCGCCTCAAGACTGTGAAGCATCTGAAGGCTGGGGTTGTGTCTTATCATGTTTGTATCCCTAACCTCAAACACAGTGCCTGGCACATTGTAGGTGCTCAAGAACTGTTTGCTGAATGACCTCTCCATTTTCAACAGGTTGGGTGTTTCAGTTTCTCCAATACACATTGAGCTCATTGTTGGCAAATTTACATGCCCTCCAAACAGCATTCCCTACCCCCTCATTTCTACACACACACACACACACACACACACACACACACACACACACACGTCTACTGTTCAATAGCTAACTCTTAGTTAAACAGAATGTTTTCACTCGAAAAACATTTGTCAGGGCACCTGGCGGGCTCAGTCAGGAGAGTGTGCAACTCTTGATCTCAGGAGTTCGAGCCCCATGTTGGCTGTAGAGATTACTTACCTAAATAATTAAAGCTTAAAAAAGAAGATGTTAAAAAAAAGCAGCTACCACCCTACTGTCTCTTTACATCGTTCTGGTACTATACCTGGTGGTTACTAACAATGAGCGGTGGTCGATTTATTGGCTCAAGGTCTATCAAATATCCTTTTCTTCATGAGGCCTTTCTTTGTAATTCTAAGCAGTGCACCTCTTTCCCCTGCCCCAGGATGCACAGCGGGGAGCACTGGTTTCAGGGGAGGCAGTAGGAGCGGGGGCGTGTGTAAGAGCCCGGCGACCACCGTTTCCTGGTGCAAACCCAGGTTTTCCTACTTACTGGCTGTCTCACCTTGGCAGACAGTCACTTTGTATCAGAGAATCTGTCCCCTCTTTTTTAGTAGACGCTTAGTAAGAACCTCCTTCTGAGGGCTGTGGGGAAGATGACGCGAGATACCCCATCTCAGTAAAGCACGTAGGTCATGAGCACGAAGGGGAGCTGTTACTCTCTCACTGTTCAAGCCTCTGATAGGATTCGTCACTTCATGAAATAGTGTGCTGCTGTATTTTCTAATTCTGCCATGTATGTAAATTATCTCTTAAATGACAGTTCACGCTTCTGGAAGGCATGGGTCATGAACAAATAGTAGGCCGAGAATAAACACAGAGGAATGACGTTGTTCCAATTGTATGAGTTAATTCGTGGGCTCCTGAGGCTGTTTGGTTTGTTTTTTACTACTTGGGAGGTCTGTTTCTCAAACTGGGATTAGGGAGGAGGGGGCAGGCCTTTCACGGAGGATTCTGGGTCGCCGCGATTGTAGGTACAGGGAAGTCACCTGGCTGCCGGCCCAGTACGGTGAGGGGGAGCGTGCAGGAACGCTTTGGCCCGGAGCTGCCTTTCTCCCTCCTGCTCGGTGGGAACACTGACTGAAAGCGGGGCTGCCCGGGCGTCCGTCCGCCCACAGCCGCTGCGGCCTCTGCCCCGGTGCCCGCTGGGTCTTTGTCTGCACGACCTCCCATAAGCTTTCCACCTGCATTTCCGTATTTGCCGAGTGAGCAGGCCGGTAATAGTCCCACCTTGTGGGGTGACCATAAACGCTGAGCAGCATGGGCCTGGCACAGTTAAGTGCTAAGTATGTGGCTATTGTCTTCATGACAACGTCTTTATTCCTTTGCTCCAGCTCTGGGGCCGGTCTCTCGGGCAGGCCACCTGGGGACCTGCTTGAACACTGCCAGACCTCAGAAGGGACCCTCTGGAGGGTCACATGGGGGTTTTACAACTATGGAAGCTTGTTCCTGCTCCAGCCCAGGAGCCTCCGCCCACCCGGAGAGCCCCCGGACAGCCCTCAATACTCTTCCGTCAGGGAGCCGCTGGGGCACCAGGAAATGCCAAACTTCTAATGCTCTTATTTTATTTGTATTCTTCAAATTAACCTGGCATGGGAATCAAAATTTTAGAGTAGCAGGAGCTCTGGGGGCAGGATCTCTGAGAAGTGATTAAAGGCACAGGCTTTGGGGTCCGACTGAAGCTAGGCTGGGAGCCTGGAGCTGCCCCTTGGGAGGGGGGGACCTGGGAGCAAGGACCCAAGCTCTCTGGCTCTTGCTCAGACTGGGAGTTCGTTAGACATGCAAAATCTCATGGCCTCACCCCCAGACCTGCTGAAGCCGGATGTGGATTTTAACAAGACCCACAGGCAGTTCATAGCACTTTAAAGTTGGAGAAGGGATGATGGAACCCCCCAGTCTTCCTGAAAAATGAATGAGTGAATCAGGTCCAGGACTATTTCCTACTCATTCTCTGTGGCACACCCAGGACGGGCATATTGTGTAAAACAAGGTGCTCAATGACAATAAATCAACGATTTTATCCCATCCCACTTCCTCATGTTACAGATGAAGAAATTTATGCTTAAAGTCCTTAAGTTATTTGCCTAAGTCACCCACATCTGTATGTTCCCCACCTCTGGGCATGACAGGTGCAGTCTCCTCTGTAGATGTGTTTACTTTCGACACCCCCCATATAGAACAGTGCTCCAGAAGACTGCCCTTCTGAATTAGAGGTGGAGTGACTGCTTTTGTTTTTCAGAACTACCATATTTAGAATGAATCCATTTGCCATAGAGGTTGCTTTCCATAGTTATGACAGGGATTTTGTTGTTAGTGCTGCCTACTTATTTATTTTATATGTATTTATTCTGGATAATATATGTAAATATTCCTATCTAATGGAACAGCATGTCTGCTACTGTTGTTTCTACAACAGCTGGATATCTGCTCTCTTGGCTTAGCTTTGCTAAGATATCACTGTCTCCTAATTTATCTTTAGGTTACTGTTATCCCTATGCCCTGAGGTCTGTCTTTGTAGAACAGTGTGAATCTATTTTTTCACTCATACAAAATACTAGTAAACCCACTGCCCACTTAATTTTCAATGGGGCACCAGAAGAAAGTGGTTCCTCCACCTCCGTTCTACACCCCGATATTTGGGAGATCTCTATTTTTGCAGCATATTTTCGATTTCAGTCATCAGATTTCTTACGTTATCCTGCTAAATTAAAAATAAATCACTTCCTTGTTTCTTTAACTACATTATGGG
Source organism: Ailuropoda melanoleuca (assembly GCF_002007445.2). NCBI lineage: Eukaryota > Metazoa > Chordata > Mammalia > Carnivora > Ursidae > Ailuropoda > Ailuropoda melanoleuca. The sequence continues at coordinate 52,057,086 of NC_048220.1, read as the reverse complement.
ACCCAGAGGGAGAATAAAACATGGTGCGGGGAACAGGGAAGGGAAGCATCAGAGGAAGAAGGCAGATGGGAAAGAGGAAGAAGACAGGTAGGAATGAAGAAGAGACGTGCATGAGCAGAATACAAGGGAAAAGGCAATGAATGCAAAGATATAAAAAAGTACAAGATTATTTTTATAAAATTATTTAACCATGTATAGTACGCATAAAAAGACTGGAAGGAAATACACCAATGTGATAACAGTGGTTGCGGTAAGATTGGATTATTGTTCTTTATTCTTCCTGCTACATAAACTTGTAATGCCCTGGGCAAGATGTGGTTCTCTACTCCATTGATATTGGGTGTGGCCAGATGACTTCCTTTGGCCAATGGAATGTGGGTGGTGGTTACATTATGCTAGTTTCAAGTGAAGACCTTAAGAGGCATCATACTTTTCTGCTCACCCTTTCGCCTTCTTGTTATCTTCCATGGCAAAAAAATATCTCCCGGAAGCTGCTGGTCTGAAAGATGAGCAAACATGCAGGAGCAGAACTATAACCCAACTCAGCCAGAACTCAAGCGCAACCAAGCCCGGCTGGGGACTTGGAGCCTCCATGGACCCAGGAAAGAGAAAATAAATGTTTGTTGTTGTAAACTCTTTTTTTTTTTTTTTGTAAAGTTGCTTATGCAGCAAAGGCTGATTTATTATGATCATTTCTGAATGATGAATTAGTCGATTCTTAAAAAATATTTAATTAATTTATTTGACAGGCCGGGGGGGGCGGGGGGAGAGCATGAGCAGGGGGAGAGGCAGAAGAAGGAAAAGCAGACTCCCTGCTGAGCAGGGAGCCCGATGTGGGACTGGATCCAAGAACCCTGTGATCATGACCTGAGCCAAAAGCAGATACTTAACTGACTGAGCCATCCAGGTGCCCCAAATTAGTTGATTTTTAATTTTCTACCTTATTATTTTCTGTATTTTCCAGGTACACGTGCATAAGTTTGCTTTACTTTTAGGGGAAAAGAATCAATAAAGCATGAGGAAACACGCACTTCCTACTAGGTCCTTCGCTATGATACGAGATGAGACTTGCTTGAACAGTACACGCAAGGAACATACTTCATAAGAGACCTCGCAGACAACTTTAAAAACACAAGTATGCTCATTCCCATGCATTTTCTCTCCTATTCCTCTTTCTGCAGAGTTACAATTAGGTTCACATTTCTATTGCCTGAGCAGATATTCTTAAGTGTTTTGAAAGAGCAGTTATTTCTGAGGTTGTGTTTGCGGATCTGATTACATCACGCATGACGGCAAGCTCAGGGGGCCTGGGAGATCGTCACCAGTTTGAGAGAATTAACAGAAAGGTAATTCTCTGTCAAGGGGTAATTCTTGAAGAATCCCTTCCTTTCCAATCAGCCTCTGGTCAGAATAATTTTTTTGCTTTATGGATTTTTCTCATTCATTATGGGCTGTAGTGGTGAGAGAATAAAATAAAAGGGTCAGGAAAGGAACCATCAAGGGATAGGATGGAGGAAGCAGATGGGGATGAAGAAAATGAATCAGAAAGCGGAAACTGAGGAGGAGGGGAGAAGTGGGAAAGAGGCCGTCGTTAACTGGGAGGAGCTGGGGCAGCAGGCAGCAGGACCACGGTGGCTCCAGATGGCGGGTGGCTTGGCTGCTCCCTGTCCACACCTGCACTCACTGTCTACCCTGTAGTGAGCCAGCGCCACCAAGCTAGACCTGCCCCGACTTTCCAGCCTGACCTACCGATCACGGCTCGGTCACTCTGTTTCCTGTCTCCCTGTCCCCCTCCAAAATTCTCTCCAGTTCTTCTCAGTCCTTCCAAATTCTGACCATCCATCAAGGCCCCCCTCAACCCTTTCTGCACCCTGAGGCATCCCCAGCCCACCGATGTTGCCCTTCTCTGAACTAGGCTAGATCTCTTCCCTGAGTCTCCAGACTCAGGAATCTATCTCCCCCTCAGGGTCCAGCAGTATCTCAAATACGTCTGACTTTACCACCCCTACATCAGGAGGCAAGCTCTAGGAGGCAGGGATTTGGGGTTGCTTTGTCCACTGCTGTATCCCAGTGTCCAGAAGAGTGCTCGGCACCAAGCAGGCATTCTGTAACCAGTAGGTGAATGAAGGAATTTATGAACGATGGCGGGAACAGCCAGGAGCACACAACTCGCTTCTATTGCATTGCTTATGAAGTTGCTTGGTTGTCTAATTTTCCCCGCTGACCTGCAAGATGCCTTTAGGATCAAGGACCCTGTGCTTTCATAATCCCCTGGGCTTTTAGCACAAAGCTGTGCACATAGGTGATTTATTCACTGATGAAGCAGCCAAGTCCCACAGCAGAACAAGCCTGTGACTAAAGCCATCTTCCTCAAACCTTAGGAACCACACGCTAAGTCAAGAAAAGAACAGCATTCCTATCCGTAATTTTGAGCCTTGTTGCTATGTCAGTATAATATTTTCTTCTGTGTGTTTTGTTCTCATCATTTTTTAAATTTTTATGTCTTACGTACACATCTGGATCGTAAGCAGGGTCTGAGTCTCACTTCCCTTTCCCCCGCTCCGGACCCGCCAGCACACCCTGAGCCCACAGGAGCCGCTCAGCACAGGCCTGCCGTGGGCTTCTGACCCTGATTAAGGAGAAAGGCACGCAGAGCTGGAGGCCGCTGCCTTCTAGGGTCCAAGCCCTTTGCCTCCCGGGGAGACTGAAAGCAGGGGCTGTGATGTGCTGCCAGGGACCTCAGCCTTCCAGCAGCTTCCTCCCCAGCTGCACGTCTGCTGTTTACCCGAGGGCCCGGCTTCAGGGCAGCAACAAGACACAACAGGAAGCAAGCATCGAGAGCTGTTCCATGCCCCCCAGCTTGAGACTCAAGAGCAGCTCCAAGTCAATGATGTGGGCCTCACTGGGAACTTTTTCCCACCGGGTGCTGTGGTGGGTGGAGCACTTTGTCTTCTGGCTTATTCGCTCTCTACACGGGGCTATGGGAATGACTAAGTCTCACATCATCGCTACATTAGGAAGCAATTATCTGAAAACAGATTTGTTCCCTGAGTCATCCAGTTTGTTTCGCTGGCGTCCCTCTCTCTCTCCTTTCAAAAATCACCCCAGCAGTCAAGAAAGCCGAATTCCCATAGTGCCTCCTGCTGTGTTTGTCAGGAGATGACATACCTGGTTTAGATGGCTTAACAGAGTTACTACTTTTGCTTGCACTGCTAAGGCTGCCCTGTTCTAATCCGAGATTTATTTTCAAAAAAGGAATGGTTTTCATGATTAATTTGTTGGCCTTTCACTCCTTTGTGTGATAGATGACTAATAATGCTTTCATCAGCTCACCAACTACTTGGCTTGGTTTCTTTTTCTTCCTTTTTTCTCTTCTCTCTCTCTCCCTCCCTCTATTCTCCCCCATTTTTTTAAATTATTTTTTTAATTTACAACATTTTTTTGAAGTAATCTCTATACCCACCATGGGGCTCAAACTCACACCCCAAGATCAAGAGATGCATGCTCCCCCGACTGGACCAGCCAGGCACCCCTTCCATTATGTTTTAAAGATACGAATATTTGTTTTAAAGATATGAATACTTTGGGGGCACCTGGGTGTCTCAGTCTGTTAAGTGTCCGTCTTGATTCTGGCTCAGGTCATGATCTCAGGGTCATGGGAGTGAGTCCCACATAGGGCTCCACACTCAGCGTGGAGCCTGCTTGAGATTCTCTCTCCCTCTGCCACTCCCTAACCCCACGTGCATGCGCGCGTGCGCGCACACACACTCTCTAAATACATCTTAAAAAAGTAAATATGCGAATACTTTCATATTATCTTGATAGTCTGTATGAGTTTCCTGTGGCAGCTGTAACAAATCACCACCAACTTGGAGTCTTAAAACAACAGAAACATAATCTCTCACAGTTCCAGAGGGCAGAAGTCTGACATCAGTACCGCCTGCTGGAAATCAGGGTGTCAGTAGGGCCGTGTTCCCTCAGGAGCCGCTGCAGGAGAATCCGTTCCTTGCGTCTTCCAGCTTCTGGACGCAGCCAGCACTCCCTGGTGTGTGCCCCCATGCCCCCACCCCTGCAGTCTCTTCTCTGCAGTCACAGTACCTCCTTCTCTTCTGTGGGAACTTAATCTCCCTCTGCCTCTCTTGTATGAGGACACTCATGAGCCATCAAGGGCTCACCTGGATAATCCAGGGTAATTTCTTCATGGCAGGGTCCTTCATTCACTCCTCTCTGCAAAGACTCCTTTGCCTTATAAGGTACCATTTACAGGTTTCAGGGATTAGGATCTGATATCTTTCAGTGGTTATTATTCAACCCACTGCATTTTCAATTCCCCGCTCTCCACGATGCACAGGATATTTTGTAGCTACATGAAAAGGTTGGTGGAGGAAGATAATTTTAAATAAAAATGTATGCTTTCGCATATATATGGATACCTAGGACTCCATTAGAGGACCCCACATCTTTATAACCCACAAATATACACAAGTGAGAACTATGCCCCACTGAATGAAAAATGCGGATCACAGAAGGAGGCACAGAGTATGATCAAAGCCTTCTGAGAAGCCGCAGGTGCATGTATGCCCCCGCGTGCGGATGTGCGCCGGCGGGGAAGCGCGCGCCGCGAGGTGTTGGCTGGCGTTAGCTCCGAGGAAGGAAGCGCTGGGGGACTGGTGAGGAAGAAAGAAGGGCTTCCACATTTTGTTCGCTTTCTGTATCCTTTGTGCCGTTAATAAAATTAATGTGTTACTACTTCTGCAATAAAAAATGTGAAAGGAAGGAAAGAAAGTGATCAGAGCGGCATGGTGTGCCACAAGCTTCGTGGGCAACAGCCAGATGAGAAGTGAAAACAGAGGGGTTGGGCTAGTTTCCTGATGGAGACTCGCCAGCTCCAGGGACCATGATGCCTTGTTTTCTGCCAAGGTCATCAGCAGGAGGTTGGCAATTAGTGGTGGCTTCATCGTGAGCAAGGTCACCTGCCAGGCACACTGTCCTGAGTCCGGGGCGCTTCCTGATTTATGCCTCACGGTGTTGTTTGTGTTACTGTGACGGCGTTCCTGGGTGCAAGTCCTTCCCTGTGGAGCTCGGGTTGCCGTCCAACAGGTGGTCCCGCCGTCACCCAGGGCTCTCGATGGCAGTTCATCTGCCCTGTGGCGATCTTCCGGCCAGAGAGCGGGAGGTGCTGCTTCTTGGGTTTATTCAACAGACATTAATTGACAACAAAGCTAAAAAGAGCACTTCTCTGCTCACCAAAATCTAACAGCTTTGGCGACTGGCATTGGATTTAAATTCCTGCGTTACACCTTCATATTCCCTGAGCTTTCCTTCCCTTGTCTGTAAAATGAGGATAATAATGAGGCGCCTGGGTGGCTCAGTCGGTTAAGCGTCTGCCTTCGGCTCAGGTTGTGATCTCGGGGTCCTGGAATAGAGCCCTGCCTAGGACTCCCTGCTCAGCGGGGAGTCTGCTCCCTCTCCCTCTGCCCCTCCCCATGCTTGAGCTCTCTCTCTCTGTGTCAGATAAAGAAATAAAAATCTTTTTAAAAATGAGGATAATAATATATTTATTTTAAAGGGGTTGTTAGGAGTAATAGATATAATGTATGTCAAGCACAAATTTAAAATACTGAATGGGGATTTCAGCTTCTGCCCACTATGAAGAGGACAGCCTCTGGAGTCTGAGTTCAGCCACGTCAACGGCCTGCTAAACCAAACAACAGGAATCTCCAGGGGAACATAACAGGTCCATAATCCTTACAGTTCAGAATTGTATTAGTCTGGGTGCTTCAGAGAAATAGAACCAATAGGGTATATCATAAGGAATGAAGGCTGAGAAGTCCCAAGACCGGCAGTCAGCAAGCTGGGGACCCGGGAGAGCTGAGGGTGTCGTTCCAGCCTGAGTCTGAAGACCTGAGAGCCAGGTAAGCCAGTGACCTCAGTTCTAGTCTAAGCCCGAGCCCAAAGGAAAGGAAGACCACCATCCCGGCTGGAATAATCAGTCAGAGTGATTATGTCTTACCTGCCTTACCCTGTGTTACCCTGACTTTTTGTTGTACGCAGGCCTTCAGGGGATTGGATGAGGGCATCTACACTGGGGACTCCAATCGGCTTTACACAGGCTACCAATTCAAATGTTATACTTCCACAAACACCCTCACAGACACACCCAGAATAATGACCAACTATCTGGGGCCCTGCGGTCCCAGCCAAGTTGACGCATAAAATTAACCATCACAACTATGTCCAGGTTAAAATCTGGACTCTTACAGCAGAAGGGGGAGGCGTGCAAGTTTGTTAAAATGAAGACTCTCGGGCTCTACCTGTGACCTACTGAATCAGAGTTGTTGCTCAAAGAAGTCTGCATTTTTAAGAAGTTCCCCAAAGGCTTATTATGTGATGGTCAAAGGACTGCTGCTTTAGATTCTCACCAGATTTGGCAATCTGGAAGGATGTTAGAATCACAACAATAATCACAGAGAATGGTATGTGGTATATACCAATTGGAGGACAAAGACAAAAGGAGATGTAGATAAAATTAAGCTTCCTTATAACTTACAGCCCACTGACAAATACTTGAGACAGGCAGAAAAGGACATTCCTCCAGGAACTCCCAACTGTCCTAACCTTAATGTCCTGCTAGAGGAAAAAACAACCTTAGCTTGACAATAGCCAGGCCTCCAGGATCCTGTAAGTGTCCTTTAACATAGGAAAATCCTTTCGGAAACTTCCTTTGTCTCTACCCCTTCCAACTGAGAAATATACAGTCAATCGCTCCTCACCATCCCATTGCAGCTTTCTGCCCACGGGTCCTGTCCCTGTGCTTCCATAAAAGTACCTTTTGTCCACCTAAAGCGTCTCAAGAATTCTTTCTTGACTCTTTGCTCCCAGACCCCACATCCAATCACATCATCTACCTGATGGTATAAGAACGATTTTCAAATGGGAAGGGGGGAGTTGATGTGGGATGAAAGTGTTGATTTCCCACAGGGCAGAACCACTCTGAGTACACAGTGCTCCAGGAAGCACCCCCTCACTCGTCTGCACCTCAGAATAATGTCCCCAGCTTCTGTTCAGAGTCCAACTGACAAAGGACAGTACGGGATTGTTCCTATTCCTGATGAGTCATACTTGACTGCTGACTCATTCCTTTTCCTCTTCAAGCCTGCTTCCTTCCCACCTCCTGAGGCCTGCGGGGCTTGTTTGTCCCCCACATCAAACTCATACTCCACACAGGGGTGCCTTTTTTTCTATATAGTACCAAGATCTGTCCCTTCCCCTGCCCCCACCATGTGCGCGCGCGCGCGCGTGTGTGTGTGTGTGTGTGTGTGTGTGTGTGTCTGAACTTTGGAAAGTTTTTATGTTCTATGTGATGTAAGGATCTCTTTTTTTCTCCCACAGAGAGTCCCAGCTTTAAAATACATATGCATATTTATTTAATTTTTAAAATGTATGTGAAATTGATGAAGGGTCACATCCTTACGAACAGCAGACATGAGTGTGCAATTTCATGAAGTTTTACAAAGTGAATATACCCATAAAACCAGAGCCCAACTTAAGAAGCAGAACGTGACCAGGACACTAGAAGGCCCCCTCATGCTTCCTTCCAGTTATCAGTGCCCATCAGCGTCACAGCTGTTTTAACTTCCAGAAGGATAGATTCATTTTGTCACTTTTTTTTTACTTTTTTTTTTTTAAGATTTTATTTATTTATGTGACAGAGAGACAGCCAGCGAGAGAGGGAACACAGCAGGGGAGTGGGAGAGGAAGAAGCAAGCTCCCAGCCGAGAAGCCCGATGTGGGACTCGCCGGATCACGCCCTGAGCCGAAGGCAGACGCTTAACGACTGCGCTACCCAGGCGCCCCACTTTTTTTTTTTTTACTTTTGAATTTGATGTAAGTGGACTCGTGTTCTCTGGCTGCTTCTGCTCCTTTGGTCAAGGAGATGCCCCCTGTGGCTGCTGGTGAATGTCCCTCCTCCCTGTCACTGCCCTCCACCGCTTTCTCATGTGGCTATCCCACCCGTCATGTTATCCATCTGATTTTTAATGGGCATCTGAGATTCCAGTTTTTGGCTACTGCGAATAGTGTGAGGCATAGTTTTTACTACTGTGTCCTGGCTTTAAGTGGGGCTGTTATATATTCAAGTTAAAAAAAAACACAACAAAGACTACTTGTGGCAAATAAGAGAAACCAATGAACATTCCACAGATTCCTCTGCTCGCCCTGAAAATGGCTCCCAGGGTTGGAAGCAGGATGGGAGGGAGGGACAAAAAAGGAGAGTCCCCAGCAGAGAATGATTTACAGTTCCTGCGCCTGCCATCCCTATTTGCATCTCCAAGGCAACCCCATGCCGGTCCTGCTAGTTTGGCCTAAATCAGTAGCTTTTCAAAGCGCCTGCTGTGCATCCAAATTGACCCATTTAGAGGCTCTATGATGGATTCATTGTTATTTGGCCAAGAGACCAAGGGAGAGGCTCCTCATCAGCCAGTCCAGTTAGAAATCTTACCAAGTGCTCCTGGGTGTTCTCACCTTTCCTTCAGGGGTCACCAGCATCCGGTTCCATAGGAGGGAAAGGTTGAGCTAAAGGACCCGAGGGTGCATCTAGTCCAACGCCTCATTTTACAGCGTAGGAAACTGAGTCCCAGACAGCTGAAGTGCTTGAGATCACACCTAGAGTCAGGGGGTGAGCTGGGGGGTGATTTAGAACCACATCTTCAGCTTTTTCAAGGTTTTTGCTTGGTTCTGGTTTTGTTTTACCACATGGTGGTAGGACATTACTTTTCCATAGTATTTTGCTATATGATGCTTGCAGCCAACCAACCGAGACTCGTGGGAGAGTCAGCGGAGATTCCCAAAGGTGGGGCCTGATCTGTTGGCTGTAGTAGAAGGAAGTCAGCTAGTTAACACCTCCTCAGGTGGGGGGGGCAGCTTCTGTTTGTGCCAGGCCCCACTTTCCACTCCCCACTCCCGTCTTCTCCCTCTTACAGGTACCCACTTATCACCAAGGTTTGAAGCCTTCTCCATATTTTCTAGGTACAAATAGTTTGGGGCTTCTAAAACCTGTGTCGCATTTCACAGGGCGTGCCCCACATGTTACTGTTTCCATAGCGATGGTCGTCTTGGTCACTCCTGACCGTCACCACCACCAGTCACGATGCTAAACTGCCCCTGTGTCCCTAGGTTCTGTAAGATCACCTCTCTAGGATGTATACTCAGAAGTGGGTCTCCTGGGGTGCCTGGGTGGCTCAGTCATTAAGTGTCTGCCTTCGGCTCAGGGGTCCTGGGATTGAGCCCCGCATCAGGCTCCTCCGCTGGGAGCCTGCTTCTTCCTCTCCCACTCCCCCTGCCTGTGTTCCCTCTCTCTCTGGCTGTCTCTCTCCATCAAATAAATAAATAAAATCTTAAAAAAAAAAAAAGTGGGTCTCCGGGTCAGGGGGCACGCATATACCTACTTGGAGTAAGTACCATCAGAGCGCTATGCTGGCTTATACCCCAGTATGGGGGAGCCAGTCTGCAGAGGGGGAAACAGTGTGCTGAGGCTGTGTAAGTTTTCTGGTTTTTAAATTTTTAAATTTTTAATTTTTTAAAAATGTTTTATTTATTTGAGAGAGAGGGAGAGAGAGAGCACGAGCTGGGGGCAGAGGGAGAGGGAGAAGCAGGCTCCCCACCGAGCAGGGAGTCCAATGTGGGGCTCGATCCCAGGACCCTGAGATCCTGGCCTGAGCTAAAGGCAGATGCTTAGCCAACTGAGCCACTCAGGCACCCTGTTTTTGCTTTTTCTTTAAAGTGAACTCTACACCCAACATGGGGTTTGGACTGACGACTGCAAGATCAAAAGTCGCACGCTGTATGGACTGAGCCAGTCAGGCGCCCCGAGAGTTCGCCAGCTTCTTAAAGGCTTTGTCATGGACGTGGCGCATACAGTTCATTGGCAAGAAGTCACTGTGTGCCATTTAGCTGCACAGTATCTGGGAAATGTGGTCCTGGGTTTGGCAGCTGCTTCCCAATGACAAATCAATTATGCAAGATGAGAAGGGACTTCCATGGGAAAAGGACCTCATACAGCTTTGGCTTCAACTCCGAGTGAGAAAGGAAACCGTCTGAGAGCCGGCTGCTGTTATATTCCACCCCTGAATACTTCAGCAGGGATCTCCTAAAATAGGGACACTCTACACAACCACAGTATCATTACTAGAACATTAACAATAATACCCTAGTATCATTTAATATGCAGTCAACGTTCAAATCTCAAATTGTTACATAAATAATTTTGGAAGTATTTCTTAAAACATGTAAATAAATGCACGTGGAGTCCCAGTTCTCCCACCACGTCCTTCATATCGTCTCCTCATAGGCTCAGAGGATTGTTATTACTATTTTATTTACTTATTTATTTCAAGATTTATTTATTTATTTGTTTATTTCAGAGAGAGACAGTGAGCATGAGGGAGAGGGAGAGAATCTGAAGCCGACTCCGCATTGAGTGCAGAGCCCGAGATCATGACCCGAGCCACAACCAAGAGTCGGTCACTCAACCAACTGAGCCGCAGACGCTCCTTATTTATTTATAAGTAGTCTCCATAACCAGTGTGGAGCCCAATGCTGGCCCGAACTCCTGACCCTCAGACCAAGACCCTGAGACCAAGAGTCGGCCGCCTAACCAACTGAGCCACCCAGGCACCCCATATTATTGCTATTTTATATTTTTATTTTTTAAAAGATTTTATTTATTTATTTGAGAGAAAGAGAGACAGAGAGAGAGAGTGAGGGAGAGAGTGGGAACAGGGATAGGGAGAACCAGGGTCCCTACTGAGCAGAGAGCCCGATGTAGGACTTGAAACCAGGACCCTGGGATCATGATCTAAGCTGAAGGCAGACGCTTAACTGACTGAGTCACCCCAGGAGCCCCTATTATTGCTCTCTGAAAAAAAAAAAAAAATTCACCCTGGAGTGCTGCCCAGGAAGCTGCAGTTTGCCACAATGACAGTAGGGGGCCCCACAAGCCCATTCTGCTATTTGCCAGCTCTGGTGAGTTTCCCTAGCCAAAAGTAGGTGCCCAGGTGTCTGGGTAATTCCCATTGTGTCACACGTGCACCTGTGATTTCAGGGTACACCCAGGAAACCATAATGTCACCAGTTTCCTTATGGGAAGTTATAAAGACTTCAAAGCAAATTTTATTTCATTAAAAAGTCAACTCGAGCCACACATCACTTTTTATGGGTGATTTTCAAAACTGTGCTATAAGACCAAGTAAACAAAAACTATAATTCATTGAGTTAACTACTTAAAGGCAGTGATGATGGTAATTTCAAAGATAGATATGCAAGTCAAATTTCCAGTAGCTTCCATAATTCAACCATTACATACCATTACATCAAAGTATACATGGACATGGTTAAAAGAAAAAAAAACCCTAAATACTTAAAGGGGTCTTTAAAAAAAATCAATTGTTTTCTCTCTTCTGTTTCTTTCCTCCTACTTTTCAGAAACAATCGCTTTTTTAAAAAGATTTATTTTTTTTAAACAATTTTATTTATTTGATACAGAGAGAGGACAAGTAGGCAGAGCAGCAGGGAGAGACAGAGGCAGGTTCCCCACTGAGCAGGGAGCCCAATGTGGGACTTGATCCCAGGACCTTGAGATCACGACCTGAGCAGAAGGCAGACAATTAACCAACTGATCCAGCCAGGCACCCCCAGAAAAAAAAAATCACTTTTTAACAATATCTGGTCTTAATTCTTCTGGATGTTACCACCATAAGCTGCCTTTTTTTTTTTTTTTAAAGCAGGTTCCATGCCCAGCACAGAGCCCAACATGGAAATTGAACTCACAACCCTGAGATCAAGACTTAAACTGAGATCAAGAGTCAGACACTTAAGTGACCGAACCACCCAGGCACCCGTATTTCTATTTTTTTTTATTTTTAACTTCTAAAAGGTATCTATTAACTTCTAACAATGAGAGATTAGAATTTTGTTCACTTACACTAAATCTTGCCTTTCCTCTTCCTCTGTTCTCAATTTTGTCCATAGCCAAATTACTGCTTCAAATTATTTTAATTGGTTATATTCATAACTCTAAATAATATACTTTAAAAAAGGTTTTATTTATTTATTTGAGACAGAGAAGGAGAGAGAGAGAGAGAGAGAGAGAGCAAGCACCAGTGGTGGGGAGGGACAGAATCAGACTACCCACTGAGCTAGGAGCCCAACTTGGGGCTCAATCCCAGGATCCTGAGATCATGACCTGAGCCTAAGGCAGATGCTTAACTGACTGAGCCACCCAGGCAACCCTAAATAATATACTTTAACTCTTATTTCTTATTCCATCCATTTTACAAACACCAGACTCCCCACAAATAGAATGAGAATATTAACATCCCCATTCTTCCTACCTCCTCTCTCTCCTTCCAGCCTCTGCCACGTGGGCCTTCAAGTTTACATGGTCAAAGCTGACAACATTTTCATTCTGTTCTATAATCATCAAGCTGTCCTTGTTGGGTAGAGTCTAAAAGTTGAGAATCAGCAAACTGATAATATTATCATGTCTATGCAAATATTATTCACATAAAAGCTGAGTGCTTTGAGCGATGATTATGTTTCCCTCTTCATAGATGTGACGTCATATTGCCTTGTGCTGCTATGAGTGAATATGTCTAGCATTAAGGTATCAAGATTCTTCTGTCTCACAGTCTATCAACTGCTCAAAATTATGCTATAATTTAGTTTGCCTCATATTAGGATTATCAAGTTTTTGCACAGTTTTCTTTGGACTTCTAACTTCCTTTCTTAACGAAGAAGAAATATGCCTTTGCCACCAGTTTCCTCCCCCCCCCCCCCCCCCCCCGTGTCTTATTTTATATATTGCCTGGAATCCAGCCTGTATTTTTTTTTTTTAAAGACTGATTTATTTATTTGAGAGAGAGAGAGAGAGCGAGCAGAGGGGCAGATGGAGAGGGAGAGAGAATCTCAAGCAGATTCCTTGCTGAGCATGGAGCCCGATGTGAAACTCGATCCCACAACCCTGAGATCCCGACCTTAGGGGAAACCAAGAGCCGGCCACTGAACCAACTGTGCCGCCTGGCGCCCCCAGTCTGTTGTTCTTAGTGGGGTTCTTCCCGAGGTCCAAACAGTAATTGGTTGCAGCTGACCTGGTTCCTCCCTTGTTTGTATTTCATATCTTTTTTTTTCTTCCTTGTGTCTCTCCCTTTTTTACTGGAGCACATCCTCGAGCAAACTCATTTGAAATGGTATGTAGCAAGTGAACTTTATCTGCTTTAATTTTTTTTTAAAGATTTTATTTTGTTTTTATTTTAAGTAATCTCTACACCCAACGTGGGGCTTGAACTCCCATCCCGAATTTCAAGAGTCTCCTGCTCCACTGACTCAGCCAGCCAGATGCCCTGCAAATTCTGCCTTTCAGCATTCTGTCTTCAGCCTCTTTCCCGGTGTTCCCGTTCTTACGTGCAGACTTCAGTTCAAACCCACTCTGGGCATCTGTCAGGCAGAGAGGACCCACTGCCGTGGGGACCCTCCTGCACACACGCTGTACTTTGCTCCCTCTGTCTACACACTCACTTCCTCTTTCCATCTCTCAGAAACTAGTTGCAATGCCTTAACTGCTGATGCCCAACCCATCCCTCACTGTCTTTGTGACTATGGATTTAGACTCTTTTACCTTCTTTATCACCTCAGCAGGATCTTGGGAAGGAAGGATGACAAATCTAAATGCTCAGATCACTTCTGGAATCAGAACCTGTTTTTAATTTTATTTTTTAAAAGATTTTATCTATTTATTTGTGACAGAGAGAGCGCAGAAGCAGGGGGAACGGCAGGCAGAGGGAGAAGTAGGCTGTCTGCTGAGCAAGGACCCCGATGAGGCACTCAATCCCAGGACCTCAGGACCATGATCTGAGTAGAAAGCAGATGCTTAACCAACTGAGCCACCCAGGTGTCCCTCAGAACCTGTTTCATGGGGCACCTGGGTGCCTCAGTCAATTGGGCATCTGGTTTTAGCTCAGGTTGTGATCCCAGGCTGAGATCAAACCCCGCATCAGCCTCCTTGCTCAGCAGAGAGTCTGTTTCTCCCTCTCCCTCTGCCTGTCCCTCCCCCTGCTTGTGCTCTCTCTCAAATAAATAAAATCTTAAAAAAAATAACCTGTTTAAATGAAGGCATACAAATGGCTAACAGACACATGAAAAAATATTCATAATCATTAGCCATCAGGGAAATTCAAATCAAAACCACACTAAGATACCACCTTAC
>NC_048220.1:51974728-52042097 GCF_002007445.2 Ailuropoda melanoleuca | reverse complement strand
AAAGAACGATTTCTCAACATTTGCTGCAACATGGACAGCACTGGAGGAGATAATGCTAAGTGAAATAAGTCAAGCAGAGAAAGACAATTATCATATGGTTTCTCTCATCTATGGAACATAAGAACTAGGAAGATGGGTAGGAGAAGAAAGGGATAAAGAAAGGGGGGGTAATCAGAAGGGGGAATGAAGCATGAGAGACTATGGACTCTGAGAAACAAACTGAGGGCTTCAGAGGGGAGGGGGGTGGGGGAATGGGATAGACTGGTGATGGGTAGTAAGGAGGGCACGTATTGCATGGTGCATTGGGTGTTATATGCAACTAATGAATCATCGAACTTTACATCAAAAACCAGGGATGTACTATATGGTGACTAACATAATAAAAAAATTATTATTAAAAAAATGAACACTGAAAAAAAATAACCTGTTTCATATACATTTGTTTTCCATTGCCTTTTTGTTTGTTTTATAAATACCAGAGCTGTGTTTAACTCTATTTTGCTAAAACAAACAAACACCCCCCCCCAACAAAAAAAAACTCCGGAAACCATTGCCACATATTTGTATAACAGTTTTGCAAACTTCACCGAGTCCCTTGGATATTTAGGAATTACTGATTTATTAACTGATGGTTACGGTTAAAAAGGAAGTATACAAGCAATGTATGACTCCTACAAGTTAGAGGATACAGCCCTGATTATTTCTCAGAACAAGCCATTAGGAATCCACAAGCTTCCGGAAAACGCACTCCATATAGAAAAATCTTTGCTCCCATTCCCAATAAAGTTTATAATTTCCAAGAGCAGAACAGATACTTGTGTTTACACCCCCAGCTAAAGAGCAAAGCTAGTGAGGAATAAATAATGCTGCTTAGCAAAGTCATTATGATTCAGAGGACCCTTTCGCTGTCTATTCTAATAATCTGTCTCTTTGAACAAAAGCCTGTCTTAGCAAGGTAGTCGTGACTGTAGAAAAATGGCAGTGTTCAGTCTCCCGCAGAGTATGTATACATTTCATGGACCTTACTTTTCTTGGAAGGACTAAGGATCAGTTAGAATTTTCATATTTAGGTAAGGAATCTTACTTGAGATCCATTAGTTAGCCTTCTTACAAAAGCCACAAATAATATTATAAGAACAACAAATGTAAGCGCAACAGAATAATAGTACTTGATCTCTTTAATTACACCAGCTGTCTACAGAAAAATTAGCAGAGGTTTGTTAGTTTTCTGTAAGAACATCTGAATATCATGGGTTTTTTAAAAAAAGATTTTGTTTATTTATTTGACAGAGAGAGAGAGCAAGAGAGAGATCGCACAAGCAGGGGGAGCAGGAGAGGGAGAAGCAGGCTCCCCGCTGAGCAGGACTCCATCCCAAGACCACGGGACCACGGCCTGAGCTGAAGGCAGACGCTTAACAAACTGAACCACCCAGGCGCCCCTGAATATCATGTTTTTATATTGATAATAATCTCTTTTTTTTTTTAAAGATTTTTATTTATTTATTTGACAGAGATAGAGACAGCCAGCGAGAGAGAGAACACAAGGAGGGGGAGTGGGAGAGGAAGAAGCAGGCTCACAGCGGAGGAGCCTGATGTGGGGCTTGATCCCATAACACCAGGATCACGCCCTGAGCCGAAGGCAGACGCTTAACCGCTGTGCCACCCAGGCACCCCTATATTGATAATAATCTTAACATAATGTTACACCTATTGTAAATTGTTGAAATGCCCACATTTTAATTGAGTTCTCCCCAGAGAACTTGCCCGCCTTTCCCTCTGTGGTTTGATTCCTTGGGCTCCAAACTGTACTTGGAGTGAACGAGAGAAGAGCCGGGGGGTTTCATAGGTCAAGGATGGGATTCGACCCCACGGCGCAGGGCGAACTGCAAGAGTGTGAGCTCGGACGCGGTGCCAGCAGAGGAAAAGGGGTAAGGGAACAGAGTCATTACATGGCCTGTGGTGGCACAGATGTGCTGAGCTCAAACAAGAACGTGCCCTGTGGCAGTCAGAATACTTCAGTTTGTCCAGAAGAGAAGCCCTGGGTTAGGCTTCCTGGTGTCAGAGGTGGTCCCCTGCCCCCTCAAGACTGTCTCGTTAGCAAGAGTACTCCCTTTCCTGGGCCACGGTCCTCCTCAACACTATGGGAGTAGAAACAGTACTTAACCTCTGGGCCGTTGTGGGGTTGAATGAAGTCATGTGAAGTACTTGAGCCCTGTTATTCTTTTAGCCAGATCCTTCTCACCTTAGCAAGTTCACCCTAAATTAATTGGGATTGACACCCACAGAGGGTATGAGTGGGATAGAAACACATGTCACTTTCTGAGGAATGTGGACATTGCATTGCCTGGAAAGGAAAGAAAAATTGGGCTGAGTGATGTAGACATTGTTTGAATGGCCTTTATCAGTGGAAAGGTACAAGCCCTGTCAGATGCTGGTTACGGAAGACCACGGATACCAGCTTCACTAAACCCTGCTAGGCTCCGTCTCGGACTGGAAGACTGAAGATGCCTTGATGGTTCCTAGGCTATAACACCTCTGGGACACTCGTGTCTCTCTCCTTTCAGAGAGTTCAGTGCTGCTCTGTGGAAGGGGAAACTGATCCTTCAACAGTCAGTCACTCTTCTTTTTGGTCATTTGTGAGGTATCTTAGGTACTGCTCAGGTCTTAATCCTGGAACAAGGGGCCATTTTTAAAGGCTGTGTTCACAACAACGGTCTCTTCAGACAACAATCACCTCTCTGCACACCCAATGTGGCTCCCGGCCAACTCTAGAAAGGTACTCTGTATGAGGAAAGAAAACCAAGCAAGTGAACATAAATCAGTCCCTCACCCTAGACCCATGCAATGAACAAACCCAGGTTCTGGCCAGTTGCCAACACTTGCAAATTCTACAGTCTGGACTCTTTGGCCAAGAATTTTGTCTTCTGTCCTTTCGACTAATGGTGGGGGGGGTGCAATGTGTGCTAGCACACTCACGGTTTTCAACAGCCAGAGTGTGCAGGGACACAGAGAGACCCAGGATTCTGCACCCATCCTGAAAAGCTAACAGAGGGCCTCCAAGGTTAGAGTAAACCCTGAACAACCCACCGTCCACAACACACCAGAGGCCAAGGTTAAACCACTGGCCCTCCTGGGAGGCCAGCTCATTCAAATGCTAAGTAAATGTTCCCTGAAAGAAGCTGACGCCAGGCATGGATTCTTTCCTAAGTTAGATCATCAGCAAAGCGGTTTAGAGAAAGCCAAAGTGGCCTCTGGACATGAACGGGTAACCTTTCGAATAATACAGAAACCCATTGCTTTAAAAACGAATCTTGGCAGAGATTTCCATGTTAGCGCTCTTACCTTGGCCTGAGTCCGTCAGATGCACAACCTGAAACCCTGTCCTTAGCCCACCACAAGCAGGTGGAGAGGGACAGAGAGCTCAGGAGATCACTTTCAACAGCAGCTAAGCAACAGCTGGGTGTGGAGCTCTTGTGGTTGTCACAAAGCAGGTCGGATTTTGGGTCCTTTTGATGCTTTGTCCTTTGTTTTACTTGAGAGTTTACCAAGTGCAAAGTGTGTGAAGTGTTATGTGAAACTAAATCTGCACCCCAGGTCCTGTCAGGAGTTCACAGTCTCCCCGAAAAAAAGTTGCTATCTTCCCTCTCTTGCTTCCTCCCAGGTGGCTTTACTAAGTCTTAGTGGAACCAGGAAGGAGGATGAAATAAATCACATTCTTTAGTGTGCGGTTGTTGTTTTTTTTTAAATTTAATTAATTAATTTATTTGAGAGAGAGAAAGAGAGCATGAGTGGGGGGAGGGGCAGAGGGAGAGGGAGAAGCAGGCTCCCTACCGAGCAGGGAGCCGGATGTGGGGCTGTATCACAGGACCCTGAGATCGGGACCTGAGCGGAAGGCAGACGCTTAACCAAATAAGCCACCCTGGTGCCCCCGGATTCAGTCTTTTTTTTTTTTTTTTCTTTAAAGAAAACAAGTTTTATTTTTATAATCAGAATGTTCTGATAAAAACCTGGATTCAGTCTTTAAAAAGAAGAAACTGAGAGTCCTGGGATCGAGCCTTGCATGGGGGTCCCTGCTCAGCGGGAGTATGCTTCTCCTTCTCCCTTTCCCTCTCCCTCTGCCCTCCCCCTGCTCACGCTCTCTCTCTCTTTCTCTGTTAAATAAATAAATAAAATCTTTAAAAAAAAATGAAGAGGGGCGCCTGGGTGNAAGCAGGGAGCCGGATGTGGGGCTGTATCACAGGACCCTGAGATCGGGACCTGAGCGGAAGGCAGATGCTTAACCAAATAAGCCACCCTGGTGCCCCCGGATTCAGTCTTTTTTTTTTTTTCTTTAAAGAAAACAAGTTTTATTTTTATAATCAGAATGTTCTGATAAAAACCTGGATTCAGTCTTTAAAAAGAAGAAACTGAGAGTCCTGGGATCGAGCCTTGCATGGGGGTCCCTGCTCAGCGGGAGTATGCTTCTCCTTCTCCCTTTCCCTCTCCCTCTGCCCTCCCCCTGCTCACGCTCTCTCTCTCTTTCTCTGTTAAATAAATAAATAAAATCTTTAAAAAAAAATGAAGAGGGGCGCCTGGGTGGCACAGCAGTTAAGCGTCTGCCTTCGGCTCAGGGCATGATCCTGGCGTTATGGGATCGAGCCCCACATCAGGCTCCTCCGCTATGAGCCTGCTTCTTCCTCTCCCACTCCCCCTGCTTGTGTTCCCTCTCTCGCTGGCTGTCTCTATCTCTGTTGAATAAATAAAATCTTAAAAAAAATAAATAAAAATAAAAAAAATAAAAAAATAAAAAAAATGAAGAAACTGAAAGCAGTTTATGAAAGTACGGTCTTTACATCCACATAATGCAACATCTGGAGGAAGAGAAACTATCTCTTCCTTTTAAAATCCAGGAAACTTCTTTCCCAGAAGTTTCTAGGATACCTCCCTTGGGTGTCGTTGGCCTGACTCAGGACACACACCTATTTCTGAATAACCCCTGGGTCCAGGGGACTGGATTACTTTCCAATTTATCAGGCCCACTTCCCGGTCTGGGGTTGGAGTCGACCTTCCTTGAAACACACAGGCTGTGTTGGGTGGGGAGAGCTTTGTGAAACTTGGTAAGAATCAGACAACTACTACGAAGGAAAAAAACCCAGAAGAACAGATGTAGGGCTGGTGACCAAAACTATCTGCCACAATTTTCTGAGATAACCTGTCCGAACATTTTAGCTGGTGTTCCTTATGTTATGGGGCAGGGCAAGGAAGCCCGCACTACCAGCAGTATTTATCATACCTGACTACCTGCCAGGTGCTGTGTGTTACAGATACCTTCTCATTTGAATCCTTAAAACTGTGTGTGGGATGCACGTATTTTGCTCAGATGAGAAAGCCAAGGCCCGATGAACGTCAGTGACTTGCCTGAAGACTCAGGACTAGTCAGGGTGGAGATAAAACTCACAGTGTGGGCCGTGTGTGTGTGAAGAACGTTTAGCTACTAGCCGCACAGCTTCCCTGTGCACCCACAACTGAACCAACCTCACAGCTTGCTGGGCCTTCCCTGCTTCCGGTCTTTAGCCTCAGTTCCCCTCAACAACCCACTCCTGGGTCCGTGGTGCCACATTATTGTGTCCCCAACAGCCCCAGCTCTGAAATGTGGGACTCTTCCTTTTGCCTTTGTTGCTCACACCATCCTTCTTCCCCATCAAAGCCTCTCTTTGACCCTGTGGTTACCACGTGTCCCTTGTCTCCTGCCCATCTTCCTAGCCTGTCAGCTCTCTTGCTTCCTTTCCTTGTCTAACTGGTTCAGACTCCATGGCAACCATCTCACTGACCCCTCTCACGCACCCTTCCATTTCCTGACACCCGGTCCACCCAGCGCCCCGGCCTTGCTAATCCCCAACCATGAACGCTTCCCTCCTGAAATTCCTGCACTGGAGTGTCTTTCTTCATGCCGTGGGAGAAAAGTCATCATTACTGTTTCCAGGTCCAGCTGGATGCTTGGGGCGCTGGTCGGGAGGCTCTCATAAGCCCCTCCCCTGCCGCTGTCCCTCCCAGCACAAGATGAACACTGGGCCTTCTGCTTTAGTGAGAATGGGGGCCTCAGGGGTGAAGTCACCCCGAGCAAATGTCACCCCAGCCCCGGCACACACACATTCACACCAGGCAGGAGCTGGGTGACCGGCAGGCTTGGCTGAGAAAAGGCCTGGGACTGTGATGTTGGGGTGCTTCTCACTTAGGAATCTAGCAAACAGATTCTAAGGTATACGGTTCCCAAGAGAAACAACAAAAATAAAAGCCCAGAGAGCAACTCCTCCAATAGGTCACTAAACCTTGCCGCTGGGCAGGTGGTGAGAGCTGAGGCCAAAATGGGGCCCTGAGGGAGGTCACAACACCAGAACAGCCAAGCACGAGGAGCATTAGAAGCGGGGAGAGTTGGAGGAGCTGAGTGGGGACGCCTGCGGCATTTTCCAGGGCCCGGGCCTGTGCTGCAGGTTCGTTTAAGGGCAAGAGCAGCGCAGGCAGTCTTCCTCAGGTCTGCTCTGTGTTCTCCTCAGGGCGCGTCTTCCCTCCTCAGAGGAAGCCACAGTCCTCTGGATTTTCTTGCCCCTTCAAAGCTTCCTCCTTCCGTAGGTCTGCGTTTTTTTTCTTTTCACAAACCTGTTCAGAGCTTTTTCACGCTAAAATACGTTATAATCTCAATTTAACTCTGTCTCTTTTCCAGCACCTTCTCTCCTTCCTGTAAGAGTGGTCACCAGGAGCTGCTGACCTTCTCTCCCCCAGGGCCTCCCCATTCCTACCTTGCTGCCACCGCTCTCACAGGTGCAGCAGATGGCACACCCCGAGTTCCCTGGCCCAATCCAACGCCTTTTCCTGGAGGGCATCCTGTCTGAATCCTCTAGAGCTCCTGACACCTCTCTTGGAAACTTGTCCACCTTGGTTTGATCATACCCCTGCCTTCTGGTTTTCCTCCTTCCTCGCTAAAGGACAGGTCTCCCTTAATGGATTTTCCTTTTCCTTCTATGGACTTTTTTTTTTTTTTTAAGATTTTATTTATTTATTTGACACAGAGAGAGAGAGAGAGAGCACAAGCAGGGTGAGCAGCAGGCAGAGGGAGAAGCAGGCTCCCTGCTGAGCAAGTAGCCCAATGCCGGGCTCGATCCCAGGACTGTGGGACCACGACCTGAGCTGAAGGCAGACGCTTAACCAACTGAGCCACCTAGGTGCCCTCTACTGACTCTTAAATGCTCATGTCCCCCCTCAAATTCTGGCCCTGATGCTCTCTTTTCTGCTCTACATCCCCTCCCCCTACAATCTCATTCACATCAATGGTTTCAACTCACCCATATGCTGAGGACTCCCTACATCTATTTCCTTCAGCCGCAGGGTTGGGATCAGCATGCAAAATTTCAGGGAGTGCTAAAAAATCTCAGTAATCACACCAAATAATATGTCAATATAATATTGTAAAAAATCAAAAGTAATCCCAAAAAATTCACAATGGGCAAAATACCAGCATTTAAATAATGACAGGATCAGTTAATAGTGCTGTATGGAGCCACATCAGAGCCCGAGGCAGAAAGAAAAATCAGTATACTGATCCCCAGTCACCCTAGTGATCCCCCAGATTAGTGGGTCTCAACCACAGCGGGACATTAGGATCCCCTGGAGAGCTTTTCCTGGGGGAGATAAAAATTCACACAACATAAAATTCACCCTTTAAAAACATATAGTTCAGTGGTTTTTAGTATATTCATAACGTTGTACAATCATCATGACTGGTTCCAGAATGCGTGTGGTAGTCGTTTTTGTGATTTTCCTAGGTTTCATTTTAGAACTCTGACTAGAGAGTAAGTGAACACATTGCCCACCTACTGATTGTGTCCGTCACCACCACCGTCTTTGAGAGAGGGTGCCGCTGGTGGCCAGCTGTGGTGTGGGAAACTGTGGCTGACAAGACTCACACTAGCCCGTGACTTGCCCTGTCTTCTACCATGTCCTCTGAGCAGTGAGTGGCTCATGTCCAAGCTGCACTTTGCAGCTTTGACTTTTACCCTTCAATGTAACTGATGATTTTGTTTCAAAACAAAATAACCACGTCAATTCTGCATTAGAACATGGCCAACCCTTATTCTATTTTTATGAATAAAATCCTACTCTGCTCTTTCTTAATTACTTCCTTTTTTAAAAAAAAAAAAAAAGATTTTCTTTATTTATTTGAGAGAGACAGAGTGAGAGATCATGAGCAGGGGGAAGGGGTGGAGAGAGAAGCAGACTCCTCGCTGAGCAGGGAGCCTGATGTGGGACTCGATCCCAGGACCCTGGGATTATGACCTGAGCTGAAGGCAGACGCTCAACCAACTGAGCCCCCCAGGCCCCCTTTCTTGATTAATTCTAACAAAGCTTGAGTTCCTCAGGCTTGCTCTTCCTTATAAATTAATCTAATGATATTCTGCAGTCTAAACTTTAAAATTTCAAGACTTCCTAATTAACTACTAAACCAAAAAAAAAAAAAAAGTCTCAGAAAGAGAATGAGAGGATATTGTCTATTCTCTATAGCTGCAGAGAGGTACCAATCCTGTATCTTCAAACTAATTCCAAGAATATTATCCAATAAATTGTCCAATTGACAGCATTTACAGGAAATCCCTCTTGTTCTGTTCAGTGTAGACATGTAGTGATTGTTTATAACTATTATCAAGTTGTGTTTGGATGTATTATTTGAGCAAGGGGGGTCTTATGAGATACTGTAACTTCAGGAATTTCTGTCATGGCCTTTCACCTCTCAGTTGAGGCTTGTAATAGGCTGTCTTACTTGATAATTTGCTGTGTTGGAATGAGGTTGTAATTGACATGTGTTTTCCTAAATGGTCTCAAGATGCTTGTAAGATTTATTTGCCACACTAGTCTCACCGGCATGTCCCTCTTCTTCAGCATGAGTGGAGGCAGTAGAAACCTATGGTTCTGCTAACATTCTTATGTAAATAAAGAATTTGAGAGCCTAGGTGTCCTGTAAGTGTTTTCTTCCTGTGGCTGCCTGTGATTTCCCAGGAGTCTACATCACACCACGTGCTTCAGAGCCAGCTCCAGTGATTCTCCAAGACAGGACTTGATCGCTTAGGTGTCACCGTCCCACTTTGCCTGTAATAAAGCCAGCCTCTCTTTCCGTGGCCCTCTTTGGCTCTGTCACGTGTCTCTGCCACATGTCTCCGCAGCGATGACGTGTGGTCGCTGCTTCTGTCTGAGCTGCAGTCCAGAAGGCACATGCATTTCTGTACGAGGAGTCCCTCTGGTCTCTTCAGAAGTGAGACCCTCTACTTGTCCCAAAGTCGTTTCTTCAACAAAGTCACAACGTCAAGCCAAACTTTAAGGAAGAGGCAGAAATGGCTTCTGATGGGCCAGAGGACATGAAACTTTTCAGGACACTCACAGGAGGTCTCTTGACCCTATCGCCATCTTTTTCCTTTTTTTCAATCCTACTTCCAGCAAGCCTGATTATGCCTTTGCTGTCCAGCTCCCAGCAGAACAGTCAGGGGCTGAGAAGGAGCAGTGCTGCCGCTGCAGGCTCTCGACCTCACCCCCAAGTTTAGGAGGAGGAGACAGGAGAACTAGGAAAAGCAGTAGCCAGAGCCCACGACTTTCAAGAGGCCGACAACCGTGCCGCTGGAAGCAGGGCCTTCTGCCGCCTTGATGGCAGCAATGCCAGAGAGACTAAGGTAGCCGAGCTCTTGAGGATGCTGCCGAACCACGAGAAAAGGGTTAAACTGTGTTCCATGCACTGTGTGAAAACATTTCAGGAGGGCTCGAGTGTGGGATTAACAGACACAGTCGATGCTCTCAGGGCCCTGCTTGCCTTCCTTGGACCTTGCTGACTCTCCTCTGGCTGACTGCCAAGGTCTATCTGTGCACCGATGGGTTTTTCTGAAACCAGAACATCGCCTCCCTAAATGTGGTCCTGCACAGAGCTCTAGAAGTGCCAGGGAATGACCACCCTCGACCCTAGGGGTGGCGCTTGCCCACTATGCAGCAGATATTGGTGTGTAAATACATCTGCTCCCTTGCCCAAGTAGGATAATTTTTTAAAGACCTTATATTTTTATTATTATTTTTTTAGATTTTATTTATTTGTTTGACAGAGAGAGAGACAGCCAGCGAGAGAGGGAACACAAGAAGGGGGAGTGGGAGAGGGAGAGGCAGGCTTCCCGCTGAGCGGGAAGCCTGATGCGGGGCTCAATCCCAGGACCCTGGGATCATGACCTGAGCCGAAGGCAGATGCTGAACGACTGAGCCACCCCGGCGTCCCTTTAAGACATTATTTTTAAGTAATCTCTGCACCCAACGTGGGGCTTGAACTCACAACCCCAAGATCAAGAGTTACGTGCTCTACCAAATGATCCAGGCGGGTGCCCCCCAAGTGGATCATTTAATGGGTTCCCAGAGTTGCCCCACTGAGTTAGGCTCCAGTCACCCCCCACCCCGTGCTAACCAGGTGAATAGGGTACCTTCTGGAGGCTGCTGTACCAACCTGGAGCTTTTCCCCACTTCCCTAGAGCTGTTCCCTGTACTTCCAAGATAAACTCTTTGTACCCACATCCTGTCTTGGGATCTGCCTCTGGAAAACACACCGAGGTGGGAAGGTAAGCTTCAACTACGTGAACACTTACACATTTGAAACAAGACTTTTTCTCCAGTGTTGCTCAAAAATGAGGTGCACATGCAATACCAAAATGCTCTTCCTACCACTGCCCTTTTCCCTGGTCACGCTCTTACAGAGAATTCCTCCCTCCCCACCCTGCTTCTCCCCTTCCCTCCTTCCCTCTGTCTACCAGCAAGTCAGCTCATAGATTACTTAGGGACAACCAGTCATTTTCCTTTGAATTCTCCCAGGTCCCAGAATTGAACAATCTTAAACAATAGCCAGGTCCACACCATTCTCTTAAAGTTTAGCTAAATGGCCCCAAACCCTCTTCTAGCTCCCTTTACAAGAAAAGCTGAACGAACCTTCCCAGGGCCGAGTTTTCTTCTCTTGGCTGTTGGATCTTGGTTTCCAGGAGTCCGCTGGATGGAGACCAATGCCCCCTGGCTCCAGGGCTGAGCTGGGGGTTGGGGGGCGCGGGCCACCGGGGGAAGGTGAACGAACGGCAGGAGGCTGCGGTGGGAGAGCACCCAGGCCCGCCCCGCTCCTCTCTGCACAGCTGAAGCCCCTGCGGGGCGAGCAGCAGTGTGAATAGCGCGCTCGTGCATCTGCTGTGCTGGGAACCCCTTCTCCCTCTCAGGGTAGCAGCCGCGGCTGCCAGCGGAGCAGGCAGAGTCTTCACGGCATTTTGCACACTTACCTGGTCATAAGAATCACCTGGGGCACTGGCGAAGCCAAAGATTCCAGATGCCGGAGTTCCCGAATCATCGTCTCTGGAGAGAGGCCTGGCCATCTCCGTGCTTCACAAGCCTCCCAGGTGATTCCCATGACCTTACAGCAGACAAGACCCAGGTGTTCAGGTACGTTCCCTCACGCTGATGTCTCTTACATCCAGAATGAAGCGAAGCGAAGTCCTTCCCTTCTTCTTCTTTTTTTTTTTTAGGAAGTCACTCCTAACATGGGGGCTGCCAGGGCCTAGTACGGTTCTGAGAGCCCAAGGACGCTCTGGTCTAAATAAGGCTTGTTTAAAGCAACTCTCATAGCCCAGGCTGACCTTACAGGGGACAGTTCTTCTGAAGTTTGCGGCAGGACAGTAATTCTCAGCTGGGCAGCAAGCTGGAGTGAGGAGGAAGAGAGGGATGGCATATCAGAGATTTGAAAAGCTAGAGTTGAAAGCATATTTTTTTTTTAATGAAAAAATATTCTTAATTAGGAATTGTTCTTATTTTTTGTTTTTTACTTTTAAGTAGGTTCCACACCCAGCATGGAGCCCCATAGGGGGCTTGAACCCACAACCTTGAGATCAAGACCGGAACCGAGATCAAGAATTGGATACACAACCAACTGAGCCACCCAGGAGCCCCTGCTTTGATTTGTTTTTAGTGAAAAGAAATTTATTTTGAAATTTCTGACCTGTTAAACGGTGCGAGAATTTAATGTTTTTCAGAATGATATATGAACGTAAAGTGTCTGCAGTTGAGTGGGACAAAGCAAGAACTACAGGTCAGATTGGCGGGGGCAGCTCTGGGCGAGCAGAGCCCTCCTGACGCTCACTCTCCGTGGAGCTCTCCTGATTCCCCCTCCAGCCCATCTCTCCTCAGCCATCTTTCCACAACTCATATCCCCTTAAGCCAGTGCCCAGCTTGCAGTCACTGGAAGGTTCACTGCTACTCAATGAGACCAAGTCAAACAACTAGTACGGTTCTTAAGTATGACCCTTAAGCTCCCTCTTTACGGGCCCCATCCTACTTTCCTGACTTCATTTCCTGACTTGGCTCAGCAGGTGCGCTTTGTTCTTCTGACACGAGGCTACTGAAGTCCTCTGAACCTTCAGGCATGTGATCTCACCTCTGGACCTTTGCTTCTGACTCTACCCCATTTTCTCCTTGTTTGATAGTGGCTATCCTAACGGGTACCATGGATCTCACTGTAGTTTTGATTAGAATTTTATTAATGATTAGTGATGTCAAATCTCTCTTTTTTGAAAACATCCATTTTATTGAGGTGTGATTTATGTGCAATAGACTGCATCCACGTTAACTGAACAATTCAAAGGACTTTGACAAATGCATGCACCATGTAACCACCACCACAATGAAAATACATAACATTTCTATCATCTCTTCTCAACCCTTAACAGTCAATTCTCCCCTCCACTCCAACTATAGGCAACCTCTGATCTGCTTTCTGTCAGTATAGATTGATTTGTGTTTTCTAGAATTCCATCTAAATGGAATCATACGATATATACTCTTGCATTTGCTTTGTTTCACTCGGCATAATATTTGAGATTCATCCATGTTGGTGAGGGTATCACTAGTTTCTTCCTTTTTATTGACAAGTAGTATTCACTATATGAATACATCACAATTTTATTATCCATTCATTCATGAGAGTCATTTGGGTTGTTTCCAGTTTTAAGACACTTATGAATACAAGCTGTTGTAAACATTCTTTAATAAGTCTTTTGTGGAATATGTTTTTATTTTTCTTGAGTAAACACCTAAGAGTAGAATAGCAAGATTATAAGACAGTGTATGTTTAACTTTATAAGAAACTGCTTCCAGATGGCCTCCTAGCTGAATTCTACCAAACATTAAATTAAAAATTTTTTTAAAAAAATATTTTATTTATTTATTTGACAGAAAGAGACAGAGAAAGCACAAGCAGGGGGAGCAGCAAGCAGAGGGAGAGGGAGAAGCAGACCCCACTGATCAGGGAGCCTGACGCAGGGCTCCATCCCAGGACCCTGGGATCATGACCTGAGCCGAAGGCAGACGCTTAACCAACTGAGCCACCAGGCACACCTTTATCAAACATTTAAAGAAGAATACCTATTCTTCTGAAGCTGTTTCAAAAAATAGAAATGGAGGGGCGCCTGGGTGGCTCAGTCATTAAGCGTCTGCCTTCGGCTCAGGGCGCGATCCTGGAGTTCTGGGATCGAGCCCCATGTCAGGCTCTTCTGCTGGGAGCCTGCTTCTTCCTCTCCCACTCCCCCTACTTGTGTTCCCTCTCTTGCTGGCTGTCTCTCTCTGTCAAATGAATAAATAAAATCTTAAAAAAAAAATAGAAATGGAAGGAAAACTTCCGAACTCATTCTAGGACATCAGCATTATCTTGATCCCCAAACCAGACAAAGACCCCACCAAAAAGGAGAATTACAGACCAATATCCCTGATGAACACGAATGAAAAAATTCTTACCAAGATACTAGCCAATAGGATCCAACAGGACATTAAAAAGGATCATTCACCGTGACCAAGTGGGATGTATTCCTGGGCTGCAAGGCTGGTTCAACATCAGCAAATCAGGTGCCTGGGTGGCTCAGTCATTAAGCATCTGCCTTCGGCTCAGGGTGTGATCCCAGGATCCTGGGATCGAGCCCCACATCGGGCTCCTTGGCTGGGAGCCTGCTTCTTCCTCTCCCACTCCCCCCTGCCTGTGTTCCCTCTCTTGCTGGCTGTCTCTCTCTCTGTCAAATAAATAAATAAAATCTTTAAAAAAAAAAAACAAAACATCAGCAAATCAATCATTGTGATACACATTAATAAAAGAAAGGACAAGAACCATATGATCCTCTCAATAGATGCAGAAAAAGCATTTGACAAAATATAGCATCCTTTCTTTATAAAAATTCTCTGCAATGTAGGGATAGAAGAAGGAACATATGTCAACATCATAAAAGCCATATATGAAAAATCCACAGCGAATATCATCCTCATCGGGGAAAGACTGACACCTTTTCCCCAAAGGTCAGGAACATGACAGGGATGTCCACTCTCACCACTGTTGTTCAACATTCCTGGAAGTCCCAGCCTCAGTAATCAGACCACAAAAAGAAATAAAAGGGATCTAAATCCGCAAAGAAGTCAAACATTTACTCTTCACAATGACGTGATACTCTATGTGGAAAACCCAAAAGACTCCACCCCAAAATTGTTAGAAATGATACAGGAATTCAGCAAAGTCACAGGATACAAGATCAATGCACAGAAGCCAGTTGCACTTCTATACACTTACAATGAGGTAAAAGAAAGAAATATCAAGAAATTGATCTCATTTACAATTGCACCAAAAACCATAAGATACCTAGGAATAAACCTAACCAAAGAGGTAAAGTATCTGTACTCTGGAAACTATAAAACACTTAATTTTTTAAAAAAGACCTTATTTATTGAGAGAGAGAGAGAGAACACAAGTGGGGGGCAGAGGCAGAGGGAGTAGCAGGCTCCCCGCTGAGCAGGGAGCCTGATGTGGGACTCGATCCCAGGACCCCAAGATCATGACCTGAGTTGAAGGCAGAGGCTTAACTGACTGAGCCACCCAGGTGCCCCTAAAAACTACACAAAACTTGTGAAAGAAATTGAGGAAGATGCAAAGAAATGGAAATGCTCATGGATTGGAAGAACAAATATTGTTAAAATGTTTATGTTACCCAAAGCAATCTACACATTCAATGCAATCCCTATCAAAATACCATCAATGTTTTTCATGGAGCTGGAACAAACAATCCTAAAATTTGTATGGAACCAGAAAAGACCCCAAATAGCCAAAGGAATGTTGAACAAGGAAACCAAAGCTGGAGGCATCACAATTCCAGACTTCAAGCTGTATTACAAAGCTGTACTCATCAAGACAGTGTGGTATTGGCACAAAAACAGACGTGTAGATCAATGGAACAGAATAGAGAACCCAGAAATAGACCCTCAACTCTATGGTCAACTAATCTTTGACAAAGCAGGAGAGAATATCGGATGGAAAAAAGACAGTCTCTTCAACAAATGGTGTTGGGAAGATTGGACAGCCACAAGCAGAAGAAGAAACAGGACCATTTCCTTACATCATACACAAAAATAGACCTAAAATGCATGAAAGACCTAACTGTGAGAGGAAACTACCAAAATCCTGGAGGAGAACACAGGCAGCAACCTCTGTGATCTTGGCGACAGCAACTTCTTGCTAGACCCGTCTCCAAAGGCAAGGGAAACAAAAACAAAAATGAACTGTTGGGACTTCATCAAGATAAAAAGCTTTTGCATAGCAAAGGAAACAGTAGACAAAACTAAAAGGCAGCCTATGCCATGGGAGAAGATATTTGCAAATGTCTTATTAGATAAGGAGCTAGTATCCAAAATCTATAAAGAACTTATCAAATTCAACACTCAAAAAATTAAAAAATCCTGTCAAGAAATGGGCAGAAGACATGAATAGACATTTCTCCAAAGAAAACATGCAAACGGTCAATAGACACATGAAAATATGCTCAACATCACTCGGCATCAGGGAAACACAGACCAAAACCACAAGGAGATATCACCTCACGCCAGTCAGAATGGCTAAAATTAACAAGTCAGGAAACAACAGATGTTGAAGAGGATGTGGAGAAAGGGGAAGCTTCCTACACTGCTGGTGGGAATGCAAGCTGGTGCAGCTACTTTGTAAGACAGTATGGAGGTTTCTCAAAAAGTTAAAAATAGAGCTACCTTACCACCCAGCAATTGCACTATTAGGTATTTATCCAAAGGATATAAACATAGTGATTTGAAGGCACATATGCACCCCAATATTTATAGCAGCAATGCCCACAATAGCTAAACTATGGCAACAGCCCAGATGTCTATCAACAGCTGAATGGATAAAGAAGATGTGGTGTATGTATACAATGGAATATTACTCAGCCATCAAAAAGAATAAACTCTTGCCATTTGCAATGACGTGGGTGGAACTAGAGGGAGTTATGCCAAGGGAAGTAAGTCAATCAGAGAAAAACAATATCATATGATTTTACTCATAAGTGAAACAAAACAGATGAACATAAGGGAAAGGAGGAAAAACAAAATAAGATGAAAACAGAGATGGAGACAAATCATAAGAGACTCTTAACTCTAGGAAACAAACTGAGGGCTGCCAGAGGGGAGGTTGGTGGGGGAATGGGGTGGCTGGGTGATGGACATTAAGGAGGGCACTTGATGTAATGAGCACTGGGTGTGATAGGCAATAATGAATCACCAAATTCTACCTCCAAAACTAATAATAAAGTATATGTTAATTAAATTGAAGTTAAATAAATTTAAAAAAGAAACAAAAGAGTAAAGGAAAATAAGTGGCAAAACGAAAGAAAGAAAGAAAGAAAGAGAAAGAAAAAGAAAGGAAGGAAAGAAAAGAAACTGCCAAGCCTTTTTCAAAAGAGGTTGTGCCATTTAAAAAAAGATTTTTATTTATTTATTAATTTTAGAGAGAGACAGAGTGCACGCATGCACCTGTGAGTGGGGGGAGGGGCAGAGGGAGAGAGAGAATCCCAAGCGGACTCTACGCCAAGCAAGGAGCCTGACACGGGGCTCCATCCCACAACCCCGAGATCATGGTCCGAGCCGAAATCAAGAGCAGAATGCTTTCACTGACTGAGCCACCCAGGTGGCCCTGAGGTTGTGCCATTTTAAATACATGTGCCACCAGCAGTGTAGGTGAGTTTCAGTTGCTTCACATCCTTGTCAGGGCATCCTTCCATCTGAAAGGTTCTCTGACTTCCTGTGACTGAGCTCAGAGGGCCACCAATAGTGGGTCCTACACTATGCCTGGGGGCACCAGTGGCAAGTACAAAGGGAAAGGACAAAGTGGAGAAGGCACGTGTCTACGTACGACGACGCTGTGTGGAGTTCGTGGCAAACGGGGTATCTCCAATCTGATGTGTGTCCAAAGGAAATGCCTGTTGAATCCAGCGCTGCTATATGCCCCAAACCCACCTCCAAACCTACAGAACAGGCGTGAAGCTGGGAATGCTTGTCTAGACCCCCTGAACTATGTATGCCCTGATCACTGTGTGTCACCAAGTCCTACATCTCACGTCTCATCAGAGACGAATGCTCCCTTTCTAGTTACTGCACACCAGTCGGTAGTACTGAGTGCGGGTGGGTCCAGAAACATTAAATGTCCAAATAATTCCACAGGCAGGTTAAAGTATTTGAAAAGTCTAGTTAAAAGGTCATTACTACTATTATTATTTACATCTGGATGAGGCTACTGATAGCATCTGAGGCAGTGTTATCTTAAGAAACAGAGTTTATTAAAATCAGCAAAATAGCAAATTGTAATTAAGTTAAATGGGAAGCAGAAACCAGTATTACCTCTGACATTTGTTTCATAAACCTTTCTTAAGGGTAACTTTGTGAGCATGACTATTCTGATTTTAAACGTGCCAAGATTTGAATCAGTATTTTTTTTTAAAGATTTTATTTATTTATTTGACAGAGAGAGACAGCCAGCAAGAGAGGGAACATAAGCAGGGGGAGTGGGAGAGGAAGAAGCAGGCTCATAGCAGAGGAGCCTGATGTGGGGCTCGATCCCATAACGCCGGGATCACGCCCTGAGCCGAAGGCAGACGCTTCACGACTGCGCCACCCAGGCACCCCTTGAATCAGTATTGAAACACTAAAAATAATATTAAAAAACATGTTGACAAAGAAGGGTGAAAACTGTATGTGATCACACCACTTTCCCCCAAGTGGCTTGTTAGGACATCACCCTTGTCCAAGGAAGTCAGAGAGTTAAAAGCGAATCTTCCATTCACATCTTCAGTTTTCTTTGGTAGGATTTAAAGTGTTACACTTCATGTCTCCTCAACGAGTCCCCGGGGTCAGTACTCATCGTTTCCTCCCTTGCACAGGCCATGGTAACACGTGTGCTGGCTGAGCTGAGTCTGGGACCCAGGACTTTGACATGGGTCTTTATAGTCTTTCTGTTGACATTAAAAACTATCTCAACAATTAAAAAATCTTCAGCGATCATGGCCATGTTGTTATACAAGTACAATATCTGAATGCTAAGCCATTTCTTTAAGGATCATGGTTAAGTTCTCAGACATTGTGTACAGATTTCAAAGACGATGTCAATTCTTCACCACTCTTTATAGACGTGCCTTTGCCCTGTGACTTTGAAATTCCTTTTACTAAAGAGGAGGGGTCTATTTCTCCATCCCCTGGAATCTGGGAGAAGCTTGTGTCTTTCTTTGTCCAAAAGAATATGACGGTAGTGAGGAAAGGCCACTTCCAACCCCAGACTGACCATAAGATGTCCTGCACATTTCCTCCTTTTTTGCTTCTCTGCCATTGCCATGAGAACATGTCAGGATTAGCATGCTTGAAGATGAGCGACCTATGGAGCACAGTTAAGTCATCCCAGTCAAGGCCTTCCTAAATCAGCCAGCAGATGTCCAGAATACGTCAGCAGACCTATCTACCTGACTATCCCCGAGCACGAGCAATAAATACTTATTGTTATACCTCTGGGGTTTTGTGTGGATTGTTAAGCAGCAATGCCTGATTGATATCTGTATGTCAACAGGAGTCATTGCTGTTTTTAAGTAGGCTCCATGCCCTGTGTGGGGTTTGAACTCAGGACCCTATGATTAAGAGTCACATGCTCTACCAACTGAGCCAGCTAGGCACCTACTCAACAGGAGTTTTTAAAACCCAAAGGTACAATTTAAAAATAAAATGGCCAATTATATACTCTCATTTTGCTCCTTAAAAGTGATAAGTTTCCAGATTATTTTTAAAGTTTTATTTATTTATTTGATTTATTTATTTATTTTAGAGAGAGAGAGAATGCGAAAGCAGGAGCTGGAGGGGGAGAGGGAGAGGGAGCGAGAATGGTAAGCAGACCCCAAGCTGAGCAGGGAGCCCAATGTAGGGCTCGATCTCACGACCTTGAGGCTCACTCTCACAACCCATTCTCAGGGTCACAAGATCATGGCTTCAGCCAAAACCAAGAGTCAGCCGCTTAACTGACTGTGCCACCCAGGCGCCCCTTAAGTTTATTTATTTAAGCAATCTGTTCATGTAATGTGGGGCTTGAACTCATGACCCCATGATCAAGGTCACATGCTCTACCAACTGAGCTAACTTGGCTCCCCATTTCCAGATTACTTTTTTTTTTTTTTTAAAGATTTTATTTATTTATTTGACAGAGATAGAGACAGCCAGCGAGAGAGGGAACAAGCAGGGGGAGTGGGAGAGGAAGAAGCAGGCTCACAGCAGAGGAGCCTGATGTGGGGCTCGATCCCATAACGGCGGGACCACGCCCTGAGCCGAAGGCAGACGCTTAACCGCTGTGCCACCCAGGCGCCCCTACTTTTTTTTTTTTAAAAGATTTTATTTATTTATTTGACAGAGATAGAGACAGCCAGCAAGAGAGGGAACACAAGCAGGGGGAGTGGGAGAGGAAGAAGCAGGCTCATAGCGGAGGAGCCTGATGTGGGGCTCGATACCACAACGCCGGGATCACGCCCTGAGCTGAAGGCAGACGCGTAACTGTTGTGCCACCCAGGCGCCCCCCAGATTACTTTTTAAATACATCCCACACCATACTCAGGAAGTTGTTAAGGGTGGTTGCCTCTGAGGAGATAATAGGGGTGTGAGGGGAAATTTTCACTGTACATCTTTTTTGAACCATATGAGTGTTACATATTCAAAGCATTACATTTAAAATCCTACGTGATGGGGCACCTGGGTTGCTCAGTTGTTAAGCGTCTGCCTTCGGCTCAGGGCATGATCCCAGGGTCCTGGGATCAAGTCCCGCATCGGGCTCCTTGCTCAGCTGGGAGCCTGCCTCTCCCTCTGCCTGCCGCTCCCCCTGCTTGTGCTCTCTCTCTCACTGGCTGTCTCTCTCTCTGTCAAATAAATAAATAAAATCTTAAAAAAAAATCCTACATGAATATAAAGCACTGAGTAGGATCTCTAGAGGAGAAGGTATCCATTTATATACATAAAAGGCAAAGCAAATGATAGAGACAATTATTTGTAAAGCTAAATCTTTCAATGGATATAGTTAGATATTTAGGAACAGTATCAAGAGAGAAATATCTACAAAATCTTAATAGTCTGATAGCTTTGCAGATAGACACAATAAAGGATAATGGAAAATGTTAGCATTTTAACAGATAAATTGTGGTTTTCTACTTCCTGACCACAAAATATACTAGATCAGAGATTTCTTTTAAATATTAGTTCCAGGGATGCCTGGGTGGCTCAGTCAATTAAGCATCTGCCTTCGGCTCAGGTCATGATCCTGGGGTCCTGGGATCGAGTCCCGCATCGGGCTCCTTGCTCAGCTGGGAGCCTGCCTCTTCCTCTGCCTGCTGCTCCCCCTGCTTGTGCTCTCTCTCTCTCTCTCAAATAAATAAAATCTTTAATAAATAAATAATTATTAGTTCCATTTTCTTAAAGTTGGGTGTGCACAAGAATCACCCCTGCCCCTTGTTAAAGATATCGATGGTCTAGGCCCCATTGCAGAGATTCTGATTATAGGTGTGAGAGGGAGCCCAGAAATCTGCATTATCACATGCAGCTCACATAATTTTCATGGATTCTGTTTTGAGAAACACTCAGCATAGTCACTTCTGTATGGTTC
The DNA here is from genome assembly GCF_002007445.2 of Ailuropoda melanoleuca. NCBI lineage: Eukaryota > Metazoa > Chordata > Mammalia > Carnivora > Ursidae > Ailuropoda > Ailuropoda melanoleuca. The sequence goes on along the minus strand of NC_048220.1, from coordinate 52,021,078 downwards.
TGTCAAGTACCTATGCTGCCTCCACTGTAGAGAAATATCTAGACTGTGGGTGCTTGATTCACTTCCACCAAATAGATCATTTAATTTGATAAGTATAGCAAAAGGAGTAAGCGAAATTAAGTACTCCAAAACATGGGTCAAATAAGGTAGAAGTTAAAGAAACAAAGCGCTAGTATTTTTTTTTTAAAGAGTTATTTATTTATTTATTTGGGGGACAGGACAGAAGGAGAGGAAGAGTCTCAAGCAAACTCTGCGCTGAGTGTGGAGCCCAATGTGGGGCTCGATCTCATAACCCATGAGCTCATGACCTGAGCTGAAACCAACGGTTGGATGCTTAGCCCACTGAGCCACCCAGGTGCCCCTACAATCTTTAAAAAATGAATAAAGGAGCTTTTGGAATAATTAATTAGATTGTTCAAATACTTAATAATATGTGGGTTACATAAATTAATTTAAATAAGAAGAAGACTAACATAATTATGCAATCAGTCAAAATAAAGCTTTAGTTTTGAGAAGACAGTATTTGCTACTTGAGGAAAGATGAATTCCACAGGAAAATAAGTGACCCCCCTTTTGGTGTAAGTATAAAATTTATTAGAGGAAAAAGTCCAGCTCTGGTTACGTACTTATGTTGACAAAATGCTGTGCTGAACATTCTGGTAGATGTGGGGACAAATAGAGGTGTTTCTGGTTTTAGAGTCTGGCTGGTTAAAGACATTTTTATGTTTTCAGAAAGTTTTGGAGAATTCCAGTGTTCCACAAGATAATTTTCGAATTATCTTGAAGATGTCAAATGTAGGTGTAAAGTTAGAATTTTCTAGCATTTTTATCCCCTGCTTGAATAACATATTGAGGCATGAAGAGCTAATTTTGGCGAGGAGAGGCTCAAGATGGTCCCGTAAACAATCACAGCAGGGGTCACGCCGCATGTCTCTGCACTTTGGGAAGAGAAGAATGTGGTAACAGGGTTTGGTTTTGTTCTTTTGTTTGTTTTTTACAGTTTGTGTGATTATTTGATTTTCGTTTTGTTTTAACATGATTGCTCTTCTGTTAGAGAAGTAGTCCCTACTCAGGAAAGAGGTAGGAAAAAACATAAAAGGAAGAAAGTAGTCCTACTCTCCAAACACAAGTTTAAATAGGTTGGTATATTTCCCATTAGTCTTTGTTAATAGCCCATTAGATCCCACACAGACCTATTTTTCCCCTCCCATCCTGTTGGTTTCATACCGTGTATACATCATTGCATCTCGCTTTTTAAAAAATTAAATATTATAAGCACTTCTCAGTGCCGCTATATGCACATCATACGTGCCTTTAAAATGGGTATACTTGTCTAGGATTGAACGCATAAAGGGCTTCCAGACTTTTACTAATACACAAATAAGGATGCTATTAAAAACTAGAAGTCTATCTTTTTTTTTGGATGTTGTTACTTAAAATGATCTCTTGAGGATTGATTTCCAAAAGTCATGCACCTGGGTGCAAGGTATGGACATCTTAAGGTGATGACATTTTGTCAAATTGCTTTCCTAAAGCATTCCCACCAGCCTTCTCTTACTTTCACAGTTTTTTTTTTTTTAACTTTTATCTATTTATTTGAGAGAGAGAGAGCGCAAGCGGGGGTGGGGAAGGGGCAGAGGGAGAGGGGGAGAGAGTCTCAAGGAGACTCTGAACCGAGTGCAGAGCCAGATGTGGAGCTCCGTCTCACAACCTCAGATCACAACCTGGGCTGAAACCAAGAATCTGACGCTTAACTGACTGGGCCACCCGGGCGCCCCACTCTCGCTGGTTTTTATACTTTCCTTCTTGCCCTCCTTCCTTAGGAAGCTGCTTATAACCATCATAGAAAAAATCCACTGCTAATTAGACAGGAGCTCTCTGATGTTAGAGTGCAGAGAAATGATTATTGTCAAGATACAACATTATTTCCATACAAATTATAATTCTTCTTTTACCATTTAGCAGTTTTTCATCAGCTTGTAAAAGGGCTTCCAGAATGAAGAATTTACCCCAGAATGTGTCACACATGAACGTGCTGCAAATGCAGGTTCTGAGACTTGACCTCCTAACCCTTTTTGTTTTCTCCCAGGCACAGTGGAGTCATGGATCCGTTCAGGATGACCGTGGGCTGACTCATTTGCCTGAGGGTTTTCATACCCACTCACTCCAGCACCATCAAGACTGAAGCTCCTGTTGCTGACTAGTGTCCCCAGCATGTCCCTGAGGTCACGATTTCTCGGCCAGACCCAGAAACAAGAAACACATCTGCTCCGTGGTAACCAGGCCCTGCTGCTATCAGCCAGGCACTATCTTTACAAACGACAGTCGACAGTGGGAGTCACCACTCTAAATCCCCAGCCTCCTGTGAATTGGTTTTATGTAGGAGATTAGAACCTTTTAAGCTATCTCTCCCCCTAGAAAAGAACCCAAGGGGGGAGGGGGGAAAATACAGCAAGATAGATACCATGTACAACAAGTTTTGATTAAGCACCTACACTCTTGCTACATTAAAAATCACCCAAATTTTACCACTATTAAAAATAATGCCTCAGAAATGATTTTAAGGCTATGAGAATTGAATTTTTTGAGGGCCTAGACCTTAAGCATGGCCAAATTTTGCCTCAGGGTCATCTCTTAGGGCCCTGGTCCTCAAAGTCCAAAGAACCGCCGCCTCAACAGCCATGTCAACATCGCCCGGGAACTGGTTAGACACGCAGACCCCACCTCACGCCTACTGCTGCTAAGAAGATCCCCGGATAATTTGAATGCATCTTACATTTGAGAAGCATTTTTTTTTTTAAATGTAAGCTCTATGCCCAATGTGGGGTTTGAACTCACGACTCCGAGATCAAGAGTCACATCCTCCACTGACCAAGCCCACCAGGTGCCCCAAGAATCACTCTCTTAAAGCAGTGGTGTGAACTCTGGCTTACACATTAGAATCTCCTGGGGACCTTGAAAACAACAAGTTTCTGACTCACAGTGGTTACGAGTGAGGACTGGACACTGGAATTGTTTAGCAGCTCTAATGACTCTATGTGCAGCCAGAGATGGGAACTGACCTAAAGTTTCCAAAACCACCTTCTAACAAGGTAGAGTTGCTAAAACTCTAAGTGAGGTCTTCAAATTCCATGCTTCTTAACAAAGTATTCTGTATGATGATTAAATCCAAAACCTGGTTAGCTCCTGGAAAACAGGGATACATTTATGAATATATATATATATTTTAACATCATGCAGACCGGTTTCAAGAGCAATTAAATTATGTATCTTGGAATAAGAAACAAAACAACAAAAACATGCAGAACAATTAAGGTTTTTTTTTTCCCCTAAGTAAGCTCTAGGCCCAGTGTGGGACTTGAACTCAAGACCCTGAGATCAAGAGTCCCTACTGATTGAGGCGCCCGGGGATCCGTCTTAGTCTTTTTTTTTTTTTTTTTTAGGGTTTATTTATTTATGAGAGAGAGAGCACGCACAAGTGCAGGGAGGAGGAGTGGGAGAGGAAGAGAATCTCCAGCAGATTTCCTGATGAGCACGGAGCCCCAGGCCTCCCTGAACTCATGAGCTGAGCCGAAATTGAGAGTGGGATGCTTAACCGACTGAGCCCCCAGGCGCCCTCCAGGGTCTTATTCTTACATGCATCACAGTATTGGCTATCCCACCCTCGGTCATGTTCTCACTTCCCTGCATGGGTCACACAGCAGCACGCTAAAAAGCCCAATACAGTGGTTATTAAAATGGGCAAAAGAGGCCGACGGGTCCTGCTGCCACCTGATGTCTTCAGACTATAAATGCAGCCTTCAAAGCTGCTCTCCACTGTGCTTATGAGTCACTTCCTGAAGTGATGAGCATGCAGCCAGCTGGGTGAAAACAGACTGTGTTATCTGAATCCCAAGATGCTGCTGAATCTGACCTCTGGTTCTCTGCATTTCCAGAAGAGCACATGCAGGTGACAGTCCCCGTGACGTGAAGTGTGGAGCCTCATGTCTGCACTAGTGAGGCTGCCATGGGTGGTTCACAGGCGCTGACTGCAAAACAGGCCTCACACAAAGCCTGCTAACTGTGGAGCCAGGCTGGACCTGCTCGAATCAGCCGCTCTGGCTGTAAGGTGCTGATCCTTTCGGCTGTGAGCTGCCAGAAACCCAGTGTGGTGGCTTGCGACCGTGAGCCAAGTGGTGACCTGCTTTCTAATCATGACTGACCTCTAGGTCTTCTTGAAGGCAATAAAGCTGGGAAATCTTGTATTAGAGCAGGGTTGTCCAACTTTTTTGGCTGCAGAGTCCTTAATACACTTAAAAATTATTGAAGGCCCTAAAGATTTTTCAGTTATGAAGGTTATATCCAACGTTGGAGTCAGCTTGAATCAGAATTCAATATTCAGGAATTTTTCAAGCCCAAAGTCAAACCACTGAAAGCTTCAAGCTGGCAGCCGAGAAGGGTGTTTACACTATGGAAATGGGCCAACGTGCCGTATTGGGGCCTTTTTCTTTCTCTGGAGAGCAACAGCAAACCCTACTGATTATACCCACCATTTACCATGTTAGACATCAAAATGGAGACCTTTTGAAAATATTTCTTTCACTTAAAAATAACAAATCCATGACATGTTAATGTAAATATCATATTTTTTCACAAAAAAATTTTCTTCCCAAAACAATGGTTTCTTGGGAGTTGCACTGTTTTCTATTTTTACAAATTTCTTTAATGGCTGGCTTTCATAGAAGATAGATTTTCCTATCTCCTGCATTCAGTTTGTCGTGATATCACATGTCATGCAGCCACTGGAAAACTCAACTATATGGTCATGAGAGAATCAGACCAAAAAAAGACAAATAACAGGTTCGTGTTTTAAGATAGTTTTGACCTCATACATCTCCTACAAAGGTCTCAAGGACTGCAGCTTAACCACACCTCCATCATAAAACACAATTAGGTTTTTCCTGTGTTCAGTTACTCTCTACACACACATCTGATCTAGTAGTTTTGAAAGGAATAACCACACAGTGATGCCAATTCCGTCAGGAAATTACTGTTGGTGACTCTTTTCCCCCTTAATTTTTACTATGACACCTGGGTAAAGATAAACTTCTAGTCCAGAGTCCAGGCCTCACACACTTAAAAAACTTGGTCATAAACACTGCTTAACTTTTTCCACTTGCTCTCAGAGCTCAAAACTTCCTGAAGGATATGCCAACATTTTTCTTAATTTCTTATGTTCATAAGTATAATCTAAAATTTCCCATATTTATATTCAACAGCCAAATACTCTATTTCCTTAAAAATCCTATTTTTTTAAAAGACTTTTTAATTTATTTATTCAACAGAGATAGAGACAGCCAGCAAGAGAGGGAACACAAGCAGGAGGAGTGGTAGAGGAAGAAGCAGGCTCATAGCAGAGAAGCCTGATGCGGGGCTCGATCCCATAACGCCGGGATCACGCCCTGAGCCGAAGGCAGATGCTTAACCGCTGTGCCACCCAGGCGCCCCTAAAAATCCTATTTTGACTTGGTTGGAAAAATAAGCATTTTGTGTTAAGAAAATTCAACTGTGTGTACTTTTTTTTTTTTTTTAAGATTGTATTTATTTATTTGAGAGAGAGCAAAGACGAGCAGGGCAGAGGGAGAGAGGGAAGCAGGCTCCCCGCTGAGCAGGGAGCCCGATGTGGGGTTTGACCCCAGGACCCTGGGATCATGACCTGAGCTTAAACTAATGAGCCATCCAGGCACCCCTCAAGTGTGGGTTTTTTTTAAACTTCAAACGTATTTTGAAAAATAACAATAGAAGAGTTGAAAGGTCGCTTTCTGGTTAGGGCAGGGATCCTGTTTCTGGTGGCCACGAGCTGGGCCTCCTTCAGTGTAGCCAATCCAGAAACACTTGCTGAGTGTCCAGCCTCAGAAACTTAAGCCTGTGTATTCTCTGTGTTCAAAGAATTCTTCTTTAGCTGAAAACAATTTTTCTGTGGACTATGAATCTAGAAATATGTTATTAAAATGTCTAGGACTCTCAGAGATACTTATCATTTTACTTTTAATTCCCTCCCCTCCCCCCTGCCCTGGGAGCACTGGACGGCAGAGGGCTGCGCCTCAAAGGGCAGTCTTCCTTGGGGTTTCATCACAGCCTCCTGGCTCTGCCATGTAATTTGTTTCTCTCTTCCCTGGCAAAGAACCGCAGACTCTTCATGATGCCTACGACCCAGGAATCTGAACATATTCTCAATGATTCAACCTCCAGTTTTCTTAAGAAGGGATTTAGAAAAAAAAAAAAAAGACACAGAAAACTCATCATCCAATTCCTTTGTTCTTCTTCCAGATACATTCTACATGACCCAAGATGCAGACCTTTATGGACTAAGGCACCCAGGTTCCCTTGACCTCTGAGTTTCGGTTAAGACCAGGAGCAAGAGCAGCAGGCACAAGTGGGAGGTCAGAGGGTTGAAAGAGAGGAGGTCTGCGTATTCCCTCCTCCACTCCTTTGGGCCTGGGGTGATAATGGCCTCCCCTAATTGCCTGCCCCTGGGGTGCTTCACCATGCCCTGGTGGTTCCCTCGACCCTGTCAGTTATCTCTGCACATTGCCTCTTCATTAAACACTCTTCATTAAGCCCTGAGATATGGCCTTCCTGCCAGTGGCCCTGATAGATACAGTCTACTTATTTATTTATTCCAAGCAGATACCAAGCAAACGTTCATCTTTATTAATAAAGGTTACTTACATGTTTTAAAAAGAGAGAACATAAAAACAATCACATAAGGACAGACTGATAATATAGTAATGATAGTCATATTAGGTCAGAGGTATTTTAATATTTCAGATTGAATACACAAGTAAATTTCCACTGAGTTGGATAAAACACAGTAACTAAGTTAATAAAATCAATGCTAAAAGAATAAAATCAATGCAAGCTTATACTTACATTATGTTATTTGATGTAAATTATTCTATGGCATTTGGAAACAGTTTGCTCTTTTAAGTAGGTTAAGCATCTGCCCCGCAACTTTTCACTTTTTTCGTTTGTGTAAAAGGCCAACGTTGCCTCATTAGAAAAAAACATGCATTTCAACCTAGCTTTCAAATTATTTTGTGAAATCCATGAGGATTTTCTGTACTTGTTACTAATCAAGGGGTTAAAAAATGCTTTTAAAATCACCTCATTAACTCTTTTAAAAAGTGAATGGAAAATATAGAATCGTTTTCCTAGATTTCAAAGTCCGTTTCATTTTCTTCCGTTATTTCTCATCAAACTGGCATAACGGATTTTTTAAAAAAAATTTTGATTTGTAAATAAGCCATGTCCAATGAATACAGATCAGAGGACTTGTTTTTTAAAAATATGCTTCCTGTATTGTGTTATGTTTTCGTCTCAAGTTATAACCACAGGAAACAGTAACCTAAATATTCAGTGTTCTTCAACTGACAATCCTTGCTTGTATGAAACTTGCACGGTGACATGTGGCCAAAAAACTTTTTTATAGAAGGACATATTTATTTATTATATACATACCACACTCTGTATTGGTCTACTTTGTTTTTCTTGAGGGCAGGTCTCAGTTTTACTCAACTCTGTATGCCCAGCCCCACCCTTGTGCCCGGAGCACAAAATGTGTGTTCATGTTTGCTCCACGAGTGTTTCCATTCCAGAATGGTCCTTGGGGGGTAATTGCTGGAAGTGAGTGGGCCTTTTTTTTCTGTTCTTAAAATGGGCAGAGAAGTCTTTTATATCCATTATCCCCTGGGATAGCACCTCCTTTGCCAATTTCTAATAAACAAGGTAGTTCACAGGAACCCCACAAGGGAACATCAGGAGGAGAGAGCAACTGTGGTGGTCCCAGTCCTGACCTCTGGGAGGCTCAGCTGGAAGGTTTCTGGCCAGCCCATGTCTGAAACGGCCCTGCTTTGTATGCAGTGCTTGGAGTCCTCCATCCAGGGGCAGGTTACTTTGAAAGCAAGACTTAGGTTCTTCGTGGGATCTTATGCTCATTCTCGGTTTACAGACACGGAATGTGAAACATCAAACATGCTACCCATATCCTATGTTTTCATAATTTAAAGAATTCAAACCTTACTACCTTTAAAATGGAAAACAGTAGAACTTTTTCTACACACAGATAGTACTAAGTCTTATCCCTTAATAACTTACACGTTGCTGTTGAACAATTTCCAAATATACTTATTTGCAAAAGCTATGTAAGTTCCACCACAGAATCCCTCCCTATTGATCAACATCTTTAGATGTTCAGGGCTAAACTCCACCAACCTAAACGTTTCTTTCCTTAACCTCTGGTGGAAAAAAGAGAGGGTTCCAAAGTGCCTATTCTATACTGCACTGCAAATGATACAAATATGTGTATATACACCTACACACACACACACACACACAGTAAGACACCTAAGTGTATCAGAAAATGACATTCAGTTATTATTGTAGCACTGGCGATACTCTCTTGGAATGACACTGTTTTCTATTCTTTCTATCTTTTCCTGTAACTAACAAATAGATATGATCAATGGCTCTCATAAAAAGAGAGGCATGCAAGTCACAGATTTGTCATTTTTGATCGTAAATACCTTTTTGGCAGAGACTAATAGAATCCTCAGGCTATTCGCCTTTTTAACCTCTTCTTTTTCACTCACCAGCGGTCCCTTTTCCTAAGTTAAGAGCTTTTTGTATATGCTGTTATTCAGGTTACTAGAGCAGGTATCCATTTTACTTGCCATCAGCTGGCCGCTGCTGTTGTAGCTGCTGGGATCAGAACTTTCTTTGCAGCATAAGATGCTGCAAAGATACCTCTGGCACTCGGAGGAAGCGTAATAGTAGATCAAGGGATCGATGCAACAGCTTATGCTGCTGACGCAGGCACAGAGGAGGTAGGCAAAGTAGGCAGCCTCTGTCACCGCATCTTGAGAAAGGAAAGAGTAATGCAGAATCAGGAGAACGTTTGTGGGTCCAAAGCAGATGATGAAGATGCAGAAAACAGCGAGCGACAAGAACAAAGCCCGGGACTTCTTGCTCCGGTTGGCAACGGCAGAGGAGCTAAGGCATCGAATGATAGACACGTAACAGACTGTGGAAATGATCAGGGGCACAAAGAAGAAGACGGCAGAGAAGGCGGAGAAGTAATAGGCATAATAGCCTTCGAGCAGGGTCTCATCGAGCACGTCATGGCACGTAGTGATGTTGAGCCCTGGCACCTGGGTGGTTTGCTCCTTGAGGAGGAGAGGCACCACCCCCGCGATGGCCATAGCCCAGATGGCCAGACAGGTGAAGGAGGCCCTCCCCAGGGTGCGCCAGGAGAGGGACTGGATGGGGTACACCACGGCCAAAAACCTGTCAATGCTTATGACTGTCATGAGCATGACGGAGGCGTACATGTTACAGTAAAAGGCAGCGGTGACAAAGCGACACATTTCGGAACCGAATTGCCAATCGCTGCCGGAAAAGTAATAGCTGATCTTGAACGGCAGCACCGACACGAAGAGCACATCCGCCGTGGCCAGATGCAGCATGTACACCACTGCGGGCTTCTTGACCTTCATCTTCAAGATAAACACGAGGATGGCCATGACATTCAGAGGGAGGCTTACTACAAACACGCCAGTGTAGACAGAGGGGATAAAAAGCGTCAGCCAGGCGCTGGTCAGATATCCCGAGGCATGTTCCGAGATAGACGCGGCGGGCCGTTTTTGAAGAGGACGGCTTATATTGATGGAGTTTAATCTGTCTTCAGGAAACCCGCTTCCGTTTTTCTCCTCATTGTCCTCCAGTGGGAATGGTTCAAATCTATCATTGGTATTCCTGAGAAAAAATGACCGGGGATCCACAGTAGCATTCGTTGCTTTTGATGCTTAAAAAACAAAACAAAACAAAACAAAACAAAAGAACAAATTAAAAAGTCAAAAAGACAAAGAGAATACATTTTACTTTTATTTTTTGTGCTCTTATTAGGAGAGTAGGTGGTAAAGAGCAAGTCATGCGCAAATGGATTAGCTCCATTTGTGCAGGGAATTAGCTCACTCAAAATATCGTACAGCATTTTTTACTGGCACAAGCAAACACGTCAAATTCTGCTCCTCAGAAGGACAGAGGCGAATGATACACTTTCAGAGATGTATCGTGAAGACATCAGGAGAGGCTGAGTGCTTGACATGAAGGAAAAAAGCGGTGACTTCTTTTCCATATTAGCCACCGTCTCTATGAACAAATCCCTCCCAAGCTCTATGACTTAGCTTTCCTCCATAGGCCTTCATGTGCACATTTCCTCCACTTAGTTTGCAGACACCCTTGGAAACCCATGTTCCCCATGGAAACAGCTACTCAGAAAGGTGAGGGGACCTCTTACGTTACGGAGCTAGAGGCAATGTCGGAGTAGGACGGAGGGGTCCATTTCCGTGGCCACTGTCCATGTGACAGTTTTCCTCTACATCTTTAGTGTGTTCACACCACAGGATGTTCCAAATCTCTCGGCATATGTGGACCCAAACAACAGTCCCTCGGGTTATCTTTTAGCATGGCCACAAGGTGCACACCCCCTCAGGCATCTTCCTGTCTCCTTCCTGAGCAGGTCCGAAGAGGAGCAGATGTTCTGGGCTGATGGCCTTCCTCAGCTCAGGTCCAAAAGGCATCAAGCCAGATGCCAGGCCAATCAGGCTTTCTTGAGTGTCAACCAGAAGTCAAAATAAAGTCTCAGTTGCACACTTCCTCCTTTTATCACCCTCTTCCACCAAAAGCCTCCACTTAAAATGTTCATCAGAGAAAGGCAAGACTTAGCTGCTGTTATTCAACCAGCTTTTCCTTCTGAGGAGCTTTTGCTCAAGTTCTGGCATCGAGGAGAGGTGGACAACGAGCTTTGGTGGGCCCTGGGAAGCTGAGGACCAGGGAGAGAAAGCACAGAGGAGGAAGGGCGAAGCCTCCATCCCTGGAAATGTCCACAACAGACAGTGGACATGCAGGTTACTTAGAAGTGATGTGAGAGGATTTAAAATCTGGCTAGAAACTGCATTAAGTACAGTACATTGTCAAACTTTTGGTCATATTTTTCAGTGGTGGACGCATTGTACAAACAACAGCTTGCACAGAGAGGCATAATGCAATAAAAGAGATAGTTCTAGTTGTGGAACGGCTCTGTAAGGACACTGGACCCAACCATCTCTTAGAGAAAAATGAAAAACCCTTGACCTCCTTCCTCCCCCGAATCAATGATCTGAAGGCATTTAGGTTCCTAAGGTGGTACTGGGCAGTGGAGAAATGAATCTCGAAAGAAAGGATGGCACACGGTGACTTTCTTGTTTTCTTGACTTTCATGGTAAGCTCAAGAGAAGGCCAAAGCCAATGCCACAAAGGATGGCTACAACTCAGATGGAAAACCCACAGTTTCCGGCCTGAAGAACCAGAGGACAGAGTTCAGGGCAACCACAGTCACTAGAAAGTGAGGAGAGAATCCCGGAGAGGAGAAGTCAGAGAAGGGAGCCAGCCCTAAATTCCAGTGTGAATTTGCCCCAGGCTTTGGCTGACTCTGGAACCATGCACATGTAAGGGACGAGGCAAAACAGCTCTGCTAAAGACAGAAGAACTGAAGTGATATTATTGTTCAAGATGGGAGAGTTTGCACGTTGAGTCCAACCAAATTAACTGCCTGCTAAAGCAAAAACACCAAAATCCTTTGGAGAAATAAAACAAAATCCTGAGTCTATATAGTATGGCAATGTCTGGGGTGCAGTTCCAAATCATTTGATACAAAAAGAAACAGAAAAATGTGACCCAGTCTCAAGAAAAAAAGATAATCAGTGGAAACCAACTCCAAGAAGACCCAGATGTTGGACTTAGCAGATAAGGATTTTGAAGGATGTATTGCAATGAAGTAAAGGGAAATAGCTTATTGAAATGGATTAAAAAAAAATAGAAACTAGCAGCAAAGAAACCAACCAATGGAAAGACAATAGAACTAGAAAGTACAATAAAGTGGCATCTATTTTCAAAATAAGGAGAGAGTAGAGTAGAACAGGGCTTGGTGGAGAAAGGTGAAGGTGTGGCTCTATCAGCAAGGTCATGACTGGGCTGCTGAGGGTGAAGGGGTGGCCTGGCAGGACGTCTGTCACAAGGAAGGTCAAATGTCTCCAGTGATGAGCTTCTGAGAAAATAGATACGCCTAGATTGTTCCTCAAGGGTAAGAAACAGTTCCTGTTAATCTCTGAATCTCCAGCAACCTGCACATGGTAGGTGCTCCTTAAATTGGCTTTTAATCACAGATTTGCATTCTAATATTGGCTTTGCCAGGAGTTACTTAACCCCTCTGAACTTAGTCTCGGAATCGTTAAAGTGGGATTCCGATACCTGTCTGACCTAAGTATCTGGCAGCCAGGTGTATCCCTTGTGAAGTAGGACATGTGCTTACTTTGTAAATATACAAATTAATCAATGTAAGAAATTATTCTTATCCTTCTCTTTTCACGTCGGTGCAGCTTGCTTTTAGATTCAATTATTCACTCTCATTTATTTTAAATTAAAATGGTATCTATGCTCCTCTTCCCTCCTATTCAGCAATATTTTCAGTATGCTGAGGAACACAAACAGGTTGTAAAGTAGATAGCCCCAGCATTCAAAGCTGTATATCGGATTTTAAATTCATAGCCTTTTCCAGAAGTATCCTTTTCTTCCCTTTGTGATGCATCTAACTTAGAAAAGAATGAACAGGTTCTGGCATTTTAATACCACAAAGATAAGTGTCCTTAAAAATGCTGACCCAGAAGAAACTGAAAATAACACAATTTTCCTCTGCACTTTGGAAAGCTGGCTAGATTAACCTGGCTAGAAACCTCTGTCATGCAGGGAGGGGTAAAGTACACATACAGGCGTGCACACACAGGTATGAATTCAGGCATTACCTAGGGGAACGATATAATTTGAAAACTACTGAACTCTCATTACTAAGCTTTTCAAATACTGTCGCTTTTCTGAAAATAAAACTGTCACTGGATTTTACTCTATATTTAGTACTCTGGCATTAAGAATTTGTTTTAAAAAATTTCTTCCCTGACGAGGCCTTTTTAGGCAGTCTGGTGTTTTTATAACAGAAACATTATACCCACTGAAACATGAAATTTTTATAAGCTGTACCACAGGAAGAATGCATAATCCTTGGATTAAATATCATTACCTAAGTTGTCACCTTTTCTTGTTCCCACAGGTTTGATATTTTGGCTTTTGTGGAATTAAAAAATGTCAGCAAAAAAAATTTTTTTTTTAATTTAAGTAAACACCATCATCAAAGAAATAAAACCAATTCCAAGTAACTAGACATACCCAACTAGCTCAAGCCCCTTAGGCTGCAACTTGAGTTTGCGTATCTCCCTTTTCCTCCCATCCTGGCACAGCTCAGAGGTCAAGGAGAAAGTGCCTGTCAGCGCGCCAAAAGCTCTTCTAATTCATCTGTGGTTTTGTTGTTAAGCTATGATTTCACATACAAAAAAGGCAGCTCAGGTCCTAAAATCAGTTCTCATGCTTCCTGCTAAGTTTTGCTCAATTTAAGTTTCTCTTAAATGGCTCTAGAGTAGTTTTGTGATTCAGTGTAGCACACTGCTAAATGCTTCAGTATGGACTCTCTAACTCCGGAAAATGTTAAAAATTAGAAAGTCAGGCAATGCTTCTTCTATCTTTGATGAGATCTGGCTTGGAAGCAGAGTGGTAACTAGATGCATTGTCAAGGTCCCATGTGATCCTGGGATTTATACCATGCCGGCCTCCCCCAAAGTACTGGCCTTGGTTGTGACTCAGAGCTCTGCCCTACAGGACTCACATATTAACAAAGCAGAAGTCCCAGGACCTAGTCCACATTCCCACACAGCGCAGAATAACCGTATCCTGCAATTCTCCACAAGTGAATCCACACTACATGCTGAAGAGAAATAAAGAAGAGAAGGATGGCAAATTAATAGAAATATATTAATTCCATAAATGGAAAACAGCAGTATTATTGCAATATTCCACTGCCTCAAAGGCATATGCACACCATTTTCTAATGCAAAGAACCACTGTACCTGGAAGAAACTGCTGGTTCCAGCTCTGGGGTAGGAAATCTACAAAATGAGCCTTGAACATCTCTAAAGAATATTAGGGTCAGGTTAGAAAGACTCTGGAGTCAATCTGAAGGGGGGTCCACTGGCCAAGGCGTGACACAGATCACCAAAAGAATAAGGACAAAAGTGAATTAAAACACATTTGAAACAGGTCATATATGTTAAGATCCATGAGTTCATAATGATACTCGAAGGAAAATGATGCATCATTTTTGGTCACCTTTGGAGGAAATTAGGGGGCCCTGTATGAAAACTGGTAAATAAAAGCAAGATTCAAGAACTTATCCTGCCTTTTCTACATAAATGCTATTTCAGGGAAACAAAATAGTCAATGACAGAAAGTTCTTTATAAAATAATTGCAGCTCCTAAATGCAGAAACAATAACAGATTTAGGAAAGCATCGTTTGGAAGCTCTTGGCGAACTAATGCACTGAGTCTGATCACCAGTGGTCACTAAAACCACTGGGTGAAAGTTGATGCAACTCGTAAGAGTTGGAGCAAGCGGACAGTGCCTGAATCCACTGAGTAACCAAGCTTAAGATCACAGGAAGAGAGACAGTCCTGAGAATGCAGCAGGAAGTGCACAGCACCGCTGCTGATGCCGTCTTGCAAAAAACCAAACCCGAATCTGAACAGGCCTCCCGCTGTACCTACTACATGACAGAAAACGCCGAGGACAGATGGGCATTATACGTGCCCTACTGAACGAGCCTGCGTGATGCAGCTGGCTGGGTCCAGGGTGCAGGGGAGTCTCTACAACAAATGACCCTGTTTCCTTGAGAAACAGCCATGAGAAAGGAGGAGATGGGAAATAGTAACAGATTAAAAGAGATTTAAGAGACATACCAACCAGACGCAATGGTTGGCCTTGTTTGATCCTGATTAAAAAAAAAAAAATAACCGTAAAAAGGCATTTATGAGTCAATCACCAAAATCTGAATGCTGACTGAACAGTGCAAAATGTTAAGAAATTGATACTCATCTTTTTAGGTGATGCAATGGTATTACGGTTATATATTTAAAAAAGAGGGGCGCCTGGGTGGCTCAATCAGTTAAGCCTCTGCCTTCGGCTCAGGTGATGATCTTGGGATCTTGGGATTGAGCCCCAGGTGGGTCTCCCTGCTCAGCCAGGAGTCTGCTTCTCCCTCTCCCTCTGCGCCCCTCCAACTTTTTGCGTGTGCACTCTTTCTTTCTCAAATAAATAAATAAAAATAAAAAATTAAAAAAAAACAAAAAACTTTTCATGCGAACATTTAAGAACTTATCTCCCATTGAGACTGAGACAAAAGAGGGACACCTGGGGCAGAGAGCGGGAGTGAGCAGGTGGAGGGGCAGAGGGAGAGGGAGAGAGAGAATCTCAAGCAGGCTCCAGAGCCAGATGCTGGGTTTGATCTCATGACCCTGAGATCATGATGTGAGCCAAAATCAAAGAGTTGGACACTTAACGGACTGAGCCACCCAGGCGTCCTCATGAACAGTTTTACATTTAATAAATTCATGTGATACCAACTCCTCAAAGGCTTTTCTGGAATATGGAGGAATTGTTATGAAAAGCACTAAACATTTGTTGAATACCTACTACATACTACATACTTCATACCTTACCCCATGTAACTCTACCATTTCTACAAGATAAGCATTACAATCCCTGTTTTATGGCCAACATGCAGAGACACAGATAGGCTAAGTAACTAATCCAAAGTCACAGAATTAGTAAGTGGAGGGGCCAGGATTTGAACCCAGATTTTCCTGGCTCCAAAGATCATACACTTTGAACCACAGCACATTACCCTGTCTCTTTAAAAGGCTTGAGATTCATGACCTACTCCTGAAATGGTACAATTATTTTCCTCTAACCTTTTCACCAAATAAATGAATCTGTCCATCCTTGTAACAACAGCAGGCAGCACATGACCATGTGAATATGGAACTTAAGTTGATGATATTGCTTGGGAATTCAGGAGTCCTGCTGACCTTGGCTACACACCAACCACATGCTAACCACCTAGTCCTCACAGACTCATCAGTTGTAGTAGAGAGACGTTCAAGGACAAGACAGAAAGACACATCTTTAAAACAGTGCTCACGATGGGGCAGAAGCAAAAGCAGCAGGTGCACAAAATTCTCTGCTATGGGAAAACCAGAATTAAAGGTAGAATAAGGCAAACCCTGACTGTAGGCTTAAGAAAAGGTGGCCCGTATCAGAGGCTGCTTCCCCTCCTGGCCCACATCCTGCAGTAGGGACTCGGCTGGAAGCACAGGAGAGCAAGCCTAACTGGGACAGGGGTGACAGGGGACGCGAATGTACGATAAAGACAACCAGAAAATTTAAATGTCAGCACGCTCAGATAGAACAGGCACAAGGATGACATAAGAGAAGCGTGTGGGGCTCTGGCCTGGAGCCTCCTGGAGGCCAGGGCCTGTCGTGTGGGGTCAGGGCAGCAGCAGGCCTCTCCGGAACGATTCTGATTCCCTGGCTTTTCCCATTCTTCCAGGCCTGTTTTGCACCAAAAGTTGCAGGCCCTGAGCTCCGTGTCCTGGGAATGTTGCTCTCTAAAACAACAAGCTAAAATGAAAACTAATTCACCATAAAGGATGTTAATTATCAGCAATTCCTCCCGGTACCAAGCTGTCTCCGTTCCTAACCCCGCCCCAGTCCCACTGCGGTTCATAAACCAGAACTCAAGCAAAGTAGATTCTAGGTTGTGATAGAAACTGTCATAAATGGCACTTCCTGGAAAGCAAACTCTTCTGGTAAAGTTAGTAAGGCCGTCAGTTCCGCCAACCATGGGACAATTCTCTGTGGCTGCTACACTAAGTTTTAAATGATGGTGGAGACTTGATAATGGTTACCAATTTACAGGGTTTAACAAGCATTTAGAAAAACAGAATAGTGTAGAAAATATTGGAATGCATAGCACGTGGTCAAGGTGAGTATGGTTTGGTAGAACTTTTGTTTCAAATCTACACAGACACAACAATTGCCTATGCATATTTACTGCACACACAAAAACTACTGTGTCACAGTGTAAAGTATATTTCTTACAGTTTTTTCTGCTGGCTAGCAAAAAAAGAAAATACCGGAAAACACTATTCTACAATACTATAATACCTAACTTCTCATTCATCATGGACTTGAAATATAAATGATAGAATGTCCTTTCTTACAGTTAAATAAATTTGTTTTCACAGCAAATTACAGATTATTCTTGTTATTTCAAAGGGCAGATTTTTTTGAACCTCAATAAGGAATGCATAAAGGACGCAATGGCCTTTTACGACAAAACTTCATTGGATGCCTTGGAATGGAGAAGGAGGCTGTAACTTCAGTGGGTTTCTGCAAGCACCACCACAAGGTCAGTGGGGGAGAGAGTATTTGGAGGAAGGGGAAGCTCATACCCAGAAAAAACTGCCTCAGCCTACAGAGAAAGCTACTGGCTCTGAAAGTACCAGGCATAAGCAAGAGAGGGCAAAAGGCAGAATGAAAATCCCAAAACAGGGAAATAAACAGAAAGTTCTGAATGTTGAAACTGTGGAGCCCCCAATACCAGCATCATAGTAAAAAATAAACCACGGCTATTGTTCCTAATGACTCTTCCAGGGTGCTTATCTGAGTATTCACAGCAAACGGGGCACCCACACACTCATGAAAACTGGTGAAAGGGGAGTCCTCCAGACCCAAAAGGCCACATACTGTATGCTGCCATTTTACGAAATGCAGAGAAGAGGTAAATTCACACACACACTCACACACACACACACACACACACACACACACACACACACAAAAGCAAATCTGTGGTTGCCAGAGACTGGGGGGAGGGAGAATGGGGGTTAAGCGCTTAAGGGGTACAGGGCTCGTTTTGGGGTGATGAAAATATTTTGGAACAGATAGAGGTGGTGATTATACAACATTGGAAGTGTACCAAATACCACTAAACTGTACACTTCAAGATGACTAATTTAATACTATGTAAATTTAACCTCAATTAAAAAATATAGGAAAGAAAGGAGTTCTGAGGGAAAAGAGGGATGTGTGTCTAAACAGAGGAAAGGGGGGAAGATTAGAAACCCAGAGTCATGGGGACTCCATTGTCCCTGTGGAACTCCACCCAGCTCAAGGCTCAGCTGAGTTCCAGTGTGTGACATGACAAGGACAAAGATGAACTGGCTGAGGGAGGGGAAAGGGTAGAAAGGGCATGGGGACAAAGCCTGGCCAGAAGCCTTTCGGAAAAGGAGCAAATGCAGAGCTGCTGAGAAAGCGCAAGTTAGGGTTCACAGCACACCGATCCATTTAGACATAAAGGGCCGAGAAGTGCTGAATTAGAAAGATGGAGAGTGGGTGGAAACGCATCCAGCAGAGAGGACATGAGAATATTCCTGAGAAAGGGCCCCCATGTCTCAAAAACGTCATCTCATACAAAGGAAGAGAGGGCCAATTTAGGCGGGAACATAGTATCTCCATACGTCCTATGAAAGTAAAGTCAAAGGCACTAGGGAATGAAAAAAATGAATGAATGAAGGAGAGAGAGGGAGAAGGAAGAAACTAATTTAGACAGATATTACAGTAGAATTTTACTTCTTGCCATTTCCTAAGAAATTTGGCTTTCAGGCTTTACAGAGGTTTCTGGTCAGCTTAGGGCAGAATCATTGTCCTATTTTCTGTCTTTTGTTTAGGCTTAGGACCACAGTCTCTCGGTAACAGCCAATTAATTAGCATATTCATGACTAGGGAATCCACTGATACCCTCCCTGCCTTATCATGTGTCTGCAAAAATAAATGGCAGGATGCCACAACCTAAGTGTAAATGTTCACTAAACACCTCCATGTGCCAGGCCTGGGCTACAGACCAATGGGGTGCAGACTTTGCCCTCTAGGGGTCCTGGGGAGCACGGGAGATTTACTCTTCTCTACTGCTGGGTATCTGGATGGCTTCCCCTCTATAGGGGTGGATAGAGAAAGCCTGCACTTAGGAAAGACAGGCCTGTGGTCAAACACCAGTTCTACTTCTTGCTAGGCCTGTGACTTACCATTTTGGGCCTATTTTCCTACCTGTAAAATGGGGATGACATCTACTCAAAGGACTGTCGTGAGGAATAAACAAGATCGTACATGTAAAGTACGTAAGCAGGATGCTGCCCTAATAGGGGCTTGATACAGAGTGGCCGTTTTTAATTAAATGGGAACGTGTGGGGTGTAAGGGAAGGCATTTTGGCCAGAGGGAGCAGCATGGAGATAGATGCCACAGAAAGCATAGCCCCTTGGAGGAGGAACTAGAGAGTAGGGCTGGGTGGAATATAGGTAATCTAACAGGTTATGTAACAGAGGAGGCTGGATGGAGGCTTGGGACCCATCCTGAAAGGGGAGGGGCACCTCACTCTATGCTAAGGAAAGGGGCTTAAGCCTGTGGGCATCCGGGCAGCATGGGGCATCTCCCACCCAACCCCTGCCACAGTCACCATCAGCCATGCTTGAACCCTTTCATCCTCCAGATCCTTATAAAATTCACAAACGTCACCTCTTGGATGCTGGCCCTCTTTGATGAAGGCCAATCATCTCACTTACGTTGTCTGGACAAAGGAAAGGAAACTGGTTAATGAACTTAAGAATTTCTCAATAGCCATTTGCTGAGTGGACGCTGGTTCTAGACTTCTGGGGATACATGGAAGTTTATAATCTTGGCCGGGGAGATGAGATACCCACATAGTGATGGTACAGCAAATGCCAAAATGAGTGGGGACAAAAAAGTCCTGAGAGCTTCAGGAAAGCTCAAACTGGTGGGCAGGGCCACCAGGGCCCTCCAGGGCCTGGAGGGTCTTTCCGCACCTGGGGTCTTACAGTTCCTCCCGTCACATACAATTGGTTATGACACATACTCTTTAGAGCTGCCTGTGAATGGTGCTAAGAAAAAGCAGACCTATTTTTTGTTGATTTTATTAGTGATTAAAACTCTCTGAAGACGAGGCCCCACTTACTTCCTGCACGCAGGACTCCCTCCTCCATTTGAAATTTTGGTACACTGTCTCTGAGCCTTAGTTTCAGGACGGCAAGGAGGTATAAACACCTGCCTTAACAGTGTCTTCTGGGATGGTGAAATCAGATAATCTGAGGTGCAAATGCCTCCCAGCCCAGCGTTTGACACAGAAGAGGACGCTTAGCACCGGCTCCTTTTCTTGTCTCATCCTCCTTTCTTCTTCCTTTCCCAAAGTGGTTCCAGAATCCAATGTAGATAAATTAGCCAATGTTTGTTCAGTCACCTGTCTACACTAGCTTGTCCATCTTAGCATACACCTCCGTTCACAAGGATGGAGAGGGAGCACAAACAGCAGCTTTAACTTCACTCCCTACCCTGAACCAAGAATCTTCCTGGAGGTCACTTCGAAGAAGGGTGACTACAGGGGATCAGCGCTCGTATGAACTTATTCCTGACCTCACCAGCCAAATCTCAAACAACAATTTGTATTCTCAAGAGCTCGGCCCAAAATAAAAGTACAAAGTCACATAACACAGCACATACAACACCATACAGTTTTCAGGAGTTCTCCATGTTTCCTCAAACGCCCCAGGAGACAATGTGAATGTTATCACAGCAGCCCTGGGAGCTGCTACAAAACTGGCCCCTATCTGGAGCTTGGAGTTTTCCCAAAAACACCCCCAACAAACTCATCCTGAGCAAAGATGGAGAGCAGAGAAAACACTGTCTTTGTCACCTCTTATTCTTGATGCATCTATACGAGTTCCGGTGTGAAAACAATGTAAAGGATAGAATCTGTCCCCGATAAGAAAACCAGCTAGAATCTGTTTCTACATGAAAAAAAAAAAAAAAAAAAGAAAAAAAAAGAAAAAGAAAAAAAAAAGGGCTAAAAGCTTATAAAGCACTACCGCTATAAAGAAATTGAAACTTTTTTTTCTCTCAGTTTCTAACTAGTGTCTTTATCAGTTAAAACCAACTTCTCTGTCCTGCTTTTATGGGGGTAAGTTTGGAAAATACATTTATTTGGCCAAGTAGCCAGATACTTAAAAATACAGTATGGGGGAATTGTACTCTAGGTGAGCAACCTCTCCTTGCATCAGGCCAGAAACAGAAATACTGAAATCCCAGAGCGTCGAAGGGAGCCGGCTTCTGGGGACGGAATCTCTTTCCTCAACTCAACTTGGAAGACTGGATTCTACGTAAAAACCTCCCGGCCGCCGGCCGCCGCCACCACCACCGCCGCCGCCGCCGCCGCCTCCCTCGCCGCCGCCCTGTGGCGACCCTGTTATCACCCTGTATTCTGCACCGTGACCACGTCCCGTACTCCGCTCGTGTCAGAGCCTTCTCTACTGATGTTCTACTAAACGTCCCCGGTACTGAGCTTCTCTCTACACCACTGTAAAATGTGCAAGAAAAACAATTTTCCAACAAAACCAAACTTCAACGGAGCCCTTCTCCACTTGAAAGGGCCAGAACGCTGACTGGCGGAGCAACGCGAGACCCGTTCTTTTTGGGGTGGTCCTGGGAGAAACAAGTCACACAGCGCGACGAATGCAACGAGGGGCCAGGCGCCTCAGGCTTCCGCGGGAAAATCTGACCTCTTCCTCCTGCCTATCCAACACGGCGTCTCAGGAAGGCTGCACCCTTCGAAACCAAGTCCAAAGGAGCAGGGGTCATAATCACCGCCTGGATTTGACTGGGGGAGAGTCCGGACCTCAGCCCAAATATCCGGCTTCTGGAGGAACCTGAGGCAGAGGGTGCGGCCAGGGGCACCCCCCTCCCCGTCGAGGAGAAGGCGCAGCCTGTGCCCATTTGGTCCCCTCTCCCGCCCGCGCCAATCCCGCGGGGGCCCCGGCTGCCGGACCCGACGGCGGGCCGGGAGGGAATACCGGGGCGGCTCTCACCGGGCTTGCGGCCTCGGGTGCGGGCAGACAGCAGGGGGCCGCACAGACTGAGTCCCGCGGCGACGAGCAGCAGCTGCCGCGGCCCCATTGTCCCGAGGCTCAGCGCGGCTCGGGTAGACCGCCCCGCCTTCGACCGGCTCGCACTCCGTGCGCCCTCCCCGCGGCCGCGGGGTCCAGCCGTCCGCCGCGGCGCTCGTGCGGGCCGGCAGAGCGCTAGCTGCCCGCGCACAGGAGGACGCTCGCGTCGGCCCGAGAGCTGGTGGGTCTGCAGGCGAGTCCGGTGGCGCGTCCGGTGTCTCTCTCAGAGCGCAGGCGGAGGCGGGGGCGGAAACCCGGCGCGCAGGAGACGAGCGGCGGGAGCCGGGAAGGGCGCCCCCCGGCGCCAAGTGTACGCCTTGAGGCGGTGGCCGCCCGCCGCGCGCGCCCTTCCCCCTCCCCGCGAGTCCCTGGGCCGCCGCTCCGCGGTCTCGGGCTTCTGCGACCCAGCCACCCGCCGCCTGCCCGCACCAGCCCCCCCCCGCACCCGCCCCCGCCGGCAGCCGGCCACTGCCCGGCGGGGGAATCCAAACGAGACAGTTTTTCCTCTGGGAGCCTTTGACCCGCGAAGCTCTCAGTGATTCAGACTGGTGGGGGCCTCGAACAGGGCGGCGAGGCCTGGGCGGCTGCTCCCTTCACTTCTAATTACTGTTCTGCGGAGCAAAGGCGTTCGCAGTGCACCTCCGAGCAGGGATGCGCCCGGGGCGCCGGCCCCCACGGCCCCGGGCCAGACCTTACCGCCCGCGTGCCTCCGGCCGAGCGCGGCTGCCCATTCGGAAACTGGGTATTTAGCTGAAAAGTTTCAAAGTGACTCGTGGTTTTAACTTAGGGACAGTGGATTAGAAAGTTTATCCTCTAGGGATACGGTGGGCCCTAATGAGACGGAGCCCTTATGTTTGGAAAGGTTTCTTGACATTTCTTTATTCGTTTCTCTTTATTTGGCGAAGTTAGCGCTTAGTGTTTCGCGGGTAGGCCGCCTGCGAGGGGAGGTAACCAGGCGGAGGCCGAGCGCAGCTGATCCGCGCTCCCGCCCCGCGCGGCTGCAACCTTTTGTCCTCCGCCCACGGCTCTCCGCCGGGCCGCGCGCCCGGGCACCTGCACAGCCTTTCCCGCGGCCCCGCGGCTGCGCGCTCCGGCGAGCGGGCACTGCTCCCGCGCCTGCAGCCACGCGGCTGCTGGGTGACGCCCGGGCCGTCCCTCACGCTTTCTGGGACCACAGTACGGGAGTTGTTTGGTACGGTGTGGCCAAATTCGAGTGGCAGGGCGGCGGACACTGAGGGACATCGGGGCTGGGCGGGGAGGAGCAGCACGCAGTTCCTTTGGCTCAGGGAGCTTATCTGGTGAGCCTTGCGGACCGCAACGGGAAACGGGTCCCCTCCACCAGCCTTTTCCAGGAAAGCTCACCCGCAGCCCCGGCTCCTCTCACTTGTGCGGGCCTGTTCTGCACCCTGTGGCTCATANCGGCTCCTCTCACTTGTGCGGGCCTGTTCTGCACCCTGTGGCTCATACACTGTACTTGAGAGTCACTGGCACTGGCCAGGTGTAAGCTTTTTTTTTTTTTTTAAGATTTTATTTTTATTTATTTGACAGAGATAGAGACAGCTGGCGAGAGAGGGAACACAAGCAGGGGGAGTGGGAGAGGAAGAAGCAGACTCACAGCGGGGGAGCCCGATGTGGGGCTTGATCCCAGAACGCCGGGATCACGCCCTGAGCCAAAGGCAGACGCTTAACCGCTGTGCCACCCAGGCGCCCCAGGTGTAAGCTTTTTATTATTATTCTATTTTTTTTTTTTAGATTTTTATTTTATTTATTTGACAGAGACAGCCAGCGAGAGAGGGAACACAGGCAGGGGGAGTGGGAGAGGAAGAAGCAGGCTCCCAGCGGGGGAGCCCGATGTGGGGCTCGATCCCAGAACGCTGGGATCGCCCTGAGCCGAAGGCAGACGCCCAATGACTGCGCCACCCAGGCGGCCCAGGTGTAAGCTTTTTAAAAGGGGAATTTGGCCTTGAGAGTGTCCTTCCCCAGTGAAAGCCCTGACACTTAAACTAGGAGAAAATTCCGCAGAGACTGTCTCAGTATCCTCCCTACCCCATCGTCCTCGCAGCACAGCTCTACCTTGTGTGCAGAAGCTGATCAATAAATTACTGAATAACTCCGTTATATAACGTTACTTAATTTTTTCCCTATTCAGTTCTCCGAGGAAAACATATCCAAGAGTAGATGTGAGCCACTAACATTATGTATTACCTCGCTCTCTAACTTATACTATTTTTCATCAATCCTAAAATGCCATCAGTTTTAAGACTCAGTTTATGTACTACAAGCACACACACAGAAATGCTGCCGATTAAACTGCTGCATACCATTGATGGTAAGAAACATCTCAATTTCAGGATTGTTTAAACATGAATAAAGACCATATGAGAATCAATGAAATAGTGTAAAATGTAAAAGTAATCAATACATGTAGCAAAAAATTCTAACAGTGCAAGGATATTAAATGAAAAGTAGAAGTTTCTTCACGCCCTCCAAGAACCACTTACCCATGATGACTATAGTTAACAGTTTCCATCTGTGGAGAATTTGTATCCACAGACAAGTATCTCCTTAAAATATGAATGGGATAAGCCTATGAAGATACTTTTAAATTTTAACTATTTCAGTGGTGGAAAATGTTAACCATTTTACAAAACTGAAGTTGAAAGAGCACTTTTTTGCTTAGTTATTAGAACAGCATGCACAGAGAGCTGCTGAAATGCATGCTTCATTCTTTGTGCATTATTAGCTAGATTAAAGCATCCTTTAGAGTGAGGCTGACATACAGTGAAGGGGGGGAGAGTGGAACAGAATGAGGCATTTCTTCCTCACTTTAGTGTTTTCTGTAAGTTGTGGATTGCTCAAGAAGCCACCAAAAACCTACCTTCAGAAACAGTGGTTTTAACTTTCATCATGCACAGTGCAGATTCCTGAACCTCATCCCAGAACTATGAAATCAGGTTCTATATTTCTGACAAGCAGCCCCCGGTGATGGTGATGTTTGAGGGTTCCTAGTCAAAGTTTAGAAAAATGTTTTTCTGGGACAGTGGTTCCCAAACTTTAGCATGGATCTGTCAAGCGGAATACTTGTTAAACTGTAGTGCCGGACCTCATCTCTAGAGTTTCTGATTCCGTAGGTCTGCGGTGTGGTCTGAAAGTTTATTTTATTTTATTTTATTTTTTTTAAGATTTTATTTATTTATTTGACAGAGATAGAGACAGCCAGCGAGAGAGGGAACACAAGCAGGGGGAGTGGGAGAGGAAGAAGCAGGCTCACAGCAGAGGAGCCTGACATGGGGCTCGATCCCTTAACGTCGGGATCACGCCCTGAGCCGGCGGGCAGACGCTTAACCGCTGTGCCACCCAGGCGCCCCTGAAAGTTTATATTTTTTAACAAGTTCCCCAGTGATGCAGATGCTGAAAGTGATGGGGCAGGGGCGGGTAGGGTGGACACACTTTGAAAGCTGCTTTGAGAGGTAAAAAGAGCTGAACAGGATTTCATATAGTTTGTGGGACCTTTAAATTACACAAGATTTCAAGCATATAGAAAAGTACAGAGCCTAATATCACACCCATGAGCCTACAATCTGGCATTAACATATATATATATGTAAATATATATTTATCTTTTACTGGTTAAGGTTTTTTGGTACCCTTTTTTTTTTTTAAGATTTTTTAAATTTATTTATTCGACAGAGATAGAGACAGCCAGCGAGAGAGGGAACACAAGCAGAGGGAGTGGGAGAGGAAGAAGCAGGCTCATAGCGGAGGAGCCTGATGTGGGGCTTAGATCCCACAATGCCGGGATCACGCCCTGAGCCGAAGGCAGACGCTTAACCGCTGTGCCACCCAGGCGCCCCATTTTGGTACCCTTTTCTGATTTCATTTTTTCCTGCCCAGAATAGTAACTTTCTTATTCATGTTTTTGTACTTTTACATTTATGTTTCAAAAAAAAATTAGTATTGCTTTGTATGTTCTAAATATTTACACAAAGTAACATACTCTAGGAATACTTCCGTAGTTTTCATTTTTCTAGATTTACCTGATGGGTGTACACATATGTAATTGTTTTTAAACTCTCTATGGTATACTTTTTTATGTATATACAACATTTTATTCTTCTAAAACTATTTTATCTGAAGTTTTGTCCAATTTATTTCACCTAACAGCGTATTTTTTTCTTTTCTTTTTAAAAGATTTTTATTTATTTTTTAAGATTTTATTTTAGAGAGAGAGAGAGGGAGAGGGAGAAAGTACAAGGTGGGGGGGAAGGGGCAAAGGGAGAGGGAGAAGCAAGCTCCCTTCTGAGCAGGGAGCCTGACCCAGGGCTCTATTCCAGGACCTCAGGATCAGGGCTTGAGCTGAAGGCAGATGCCTAACCGAATGAACTACACAGGTGCCCCAAATATTTTTATTTTTTTTAAAGTAATCTCTACACCCAATGTGGGGCTTGAACTCACAACCCTTAGATCAAGAGTGGCACACTCTTCTGAATGAGGCAGCCGGGCACCATTGCTTTTCTTTTCTTGATTAATCAGGCCAAAGTTTGGAAATGGCTATTTTCCGATGCCCATCTTGTTGTTTTGTTGCTTTTATAATTTATTTTCAATAATAATTATCATTCAATAACAAGTCTCACACTGGCTTTTTATCATTTTTTTCTACTTCTCGTTTACTCTTGTTCTCCTAACCTTTTGAACCAATTGCTTAATTTTCACTACTTCTCCCTCAAATGAACACTTCACCTGCATTTTGTAAGTTTTGGTATGTACATATATGCAATTCAACTGAAAATATTTTTATCAATTTCACTAACTCTTCTGGAAGTTTTGACTGGCTTTGTGATTAATTTTTAACTTTATATTATGGTCTGTTGGTAATGTTCTGTTTTCTGTTTTTTTCTGCATACTCTACGAAATTCCTGCAATATTTGTGTGCTCCTTACAGCTTTTGAAAAAGATCTCTCTCTAGTTCATTTGTTCTATATCACCCATACCAAAACCCCTTTGTTGACAGTTTTTAGAGCAAATGTATGTAGGTTCCCCAGAGTAGAAAATCTACCTAACCAGACATTCCTGGAGGTTACCTAACATGTCGATATTCCTCAGAAGTGAAACCTCAACATTGCGGCATCATTCATATTGAAATAATCTGATACTAACTCTCTGTTTTCATTTACTCTGAACTTATCTGGCAGCAAAGCGTATGAGTCATTAGCTACCCTTTTATAGTGTTTGTGGTATTTAATATTGTTTTAAAACAAATGTGACATCAAAATGGTGAAAATTTTAATCCCAAAATGCTGTGAAAGCAGTTTCTTTTAAACTCATTAGGCGATCTACCTGCTTCTGGTATTCTGGTTACCGCTCCTCTATTTGAAGCCTCCAAAGACAGCAATATATTCCAAGAACTTCCTTAGTAATTTCCTTTTGGAAGCTAATGGTAGTGATAGCAGGGCTCCTATCTCATAGGAACGAATATCAAAGCGTATTCAAGTTAGGTGTGAGATACTCCCAGATTCTGTGCAGATATCTCTACATTTGTTTTTGAAGCAAACATGTCTGTAATCGAGTTACAAGCTAGTCCCTAGGAGACCTGTCTCTGCCTTTTGTTGTTACAAATCTGCTTTGGTATTTTGAGTTTAGAAATAAATTAAGCTCAGGGTGTCTGGATGGCACAGTTGGTTGAGTGCCAGACTCTTGGTTTTGGCTCAGGTTGTGATCTCACGGGTTATGAGACAGAGCCCGGGGTTGGGCTCTGTGCTTAGAGGGGGAGTCTGCTTGATAGTCTCTCCTTCTGCCCCTCCCCCCACTTGCACATGTGCTCTCTCATTCTCTAAAATAAATAAACCTTAAAAAATAAGTAAAATTAATCTCTCATAATGGGTCAACAAATGTATTTCCACTAATTATACCATGGGTAGAAGGGTGGACTACCCTGTGGTTGGGGTGCTAAGAAAAGGTCAAATTCAATATCTGTTAAAGAGAAAACAACTACAAAATCTTTGGTTCCAGGTATATAAGTTGAACTCAGTATCTTTTACTTCTCCTATTAATTTCCCTTCTGTGTTAGTCTGGGTTTTCCAGACCAAGAAGCCCAACAATATCTATCATCTATCTCTATCATGTATATAGATATACATAAAAAAGATTACAGAAACTGGATCACACAGTTAGAGAGGCCAAGAAGTTCCACAATCTGCTATCTGCAAGCTGGAGAACCATGCCAGCTGGTGATAAAATTCAGTCCCAGTCTGAAGGCCTGAGAACCAGGGGGAGCTAACGGCGTAACTCCCAGTCGGAGGCTGAAGTCCTGAGGAGGAGTAGGGGTGCTGCTGGTGTGATTTCCAGAGTTCAGAGGCCTGAGAACCAGGAACTACAGTGTGTGCAGGGAGGAGAAGATGGAGAGAATTTGCCTTCTTCTGCCCCTTTGTATTTGAGCTCCCAACAGATTAGATGATGCCTGCCCACAAAGGTGAAGGGACCTTTACTCAGTCTACGCATTCAAATGTTAATCTCTTCGGGAAACACTCTGAGAGACACATCCAGAAATAATGTTTTACCAAGGAAGCATCTGTATGAGCTATTTTATTTGGAGACTAAGTGGGGAGCATCTGCCCTATGAGACTCAGATAATTAGTCATTGCTGCATTCATCCAAGGGCCAGCCAGCCTGAAGCAAGACTGTGACTCCTGAGGGACGGGGGATGGTGGCGTCTGTCTCCTTCTCAGCCCATCACAGAAGCAGCCTTTCAGCCTCCACCTCTGCACCATTTACGAGGCCCTGCCAAGTTCTGGACTTAAAGCAGTGGCTGAAAAAGGATGACTTTTGAGGACTCTATCTTAACCTGACTTTTAACTCTATCTTAACCTGCTAACCAAATCCCGGTTTCAGTAACAGA
Source organism: Ailuropoda melanoleuca (assembly GCF_002007445.2). NCBI lineage: Eukaryota > Metazoa > Chordata > Mammalia > Carnivora > Ursidae > Ailuropoda > Ailuropoda melanoleuca. The sequence goes on along the minus strand of NC_048220.1, from coordinate 51,992,156 downwards.
GGCAATAGGTTTTCAAAAGCTGATCAGCAGTATATGATCCAATGCTCACCAGACTCTCTTAAAATACAGACAACTGTCAACTGTCAACATTCAGAGTTCTGTGGTTCACCTCTTGGAATGTTTGAGGAGTACCACAAATCCCTGCTTAACCACAGCCAAAGTCATAAAAATTACATCATGAAAAAAGCACCTCTAATTAGGGCCCACCCTCCCCTCCCCCCCACACGTTATGGTTCTGGTCTTTCAATGACTTCATGTCAGACAATGGTCACATTAAGTTGTTCTCTATTTCACCACAAACTTCCAGAATATTAAAATATGCACAGGTTTTCTCTCTATTGGAGACTACTAGAACACATCTTTAGAGAGTAGCTAGAATGCAGCTTAAGTCCTTCTTGCCTTTTTAATGTCTAAGTGCTAAAAAGTGGAGTTCACGGGACCACAGACTCAACCTTCCAACCGAAGACCATTTTTGTAATATTGGAAACATGACCAGGCATACATCAAAGTAAAGGAGGCAGCTTTAGACTTAGTCAAGTTAGAGTTTCAATTGCTAAGTGTTGCAAAAGCGAAAAAAAAATTTTTTTTTTTCTTCTGAGTCAGGGAAGTTATGAGCTCTGGGGAGGAGGCTGGTGGAGGGTAACAGAATGTGCCACTCCAAAATGGGCCTCTTTGGCATATGGCTTATTTTGAAGTGATTATTTTGTGAAACTGCTGACCAGAGAAGCTCTGAAAATACAAGTTATCCTTCTGTAATGGCAATTTACATTTGTGAAGAAAATTTACACTAGAAAGGGAGGCTATACCAGGAAGAGAGTTATTAGGGGACATCACTTATTCACCTGGCTTATCTTCCAGGCAAGGTCAAGCTCAAGCTCACCAAACTTTTCCTCTTCTCACCTTCCCCGGAATTGCACACTGCCCCTCCCCCATCCCACCCCCAACATCCTTCTTTTGTGTTTAGCGGAAGATAGTAAGGTGGGAGCTTGGGCTGTTTCAAGGAGTTCTTCTCAGTTTTCCTGGGTCTTTCCCATGTATACATGAGGCATGCATTTTAAACTTGTATTTGTTTTTCTCTCGATAATTTTTTATTACACGGCGTCTCAGCCACGACGCAGGAGGGAGGGAAAATTATTTTTCCTCCCTTACGATGGTTATGAGTCTTTAGTGGCTTAGGGTTATAAGACACAACTGTCCCTAGCTGGGGGTTCAGTCCTTCTGGGAGGGGCATGGGCCTTGGCTTCAACCATCTCTACATGCATACCTCCATTGGCTTCTTCCTGTTCACACTCCTTTTCTTCATCCCGGTTCTCCTTCTCTGGGTCACTCATTCATTCATGTGCCTTAAAGATCTCAAGTAGCCCTTGGTAGAATCTTCAACAACAGCCACACACTGTGGGCCAACAGAGAGAAAACATTCACCCCTTTCCTCGGGGGTACTGGCAGGATAAAAAGGTCTATATTAATACAGATAACACTCAAGCGTAATGTTCGGTGTTGCAGTAAGACAAACTCCCTTCAGAGATACTATGAAAGGTTAGCTTTTGCCTCCCACCATTTTTTCCCTTAAGTTTGGCTCCTCTGACACATTTCCATTAACAATCTTTCCTGGAGCCCAAGGGAGGAAGTTTAAGCTACCTCCTACTGCCCCTGGCTCCTGTTCCTCACGTAATCTTGTAGCTGCAGGGGAGGACAAGGTCTATTCACAAGATGACACCTAAGCAACTCTATGTTTATTTGCTTCCTTTTAGGTATGCTGGTCTGAGTCTAAGATTAATGCACCCCCCCCCCCCCCCCCCCCCCCCCCCGCCCCGGAACTCTTAAGCTAGTGAGCACTGTTTTGAGCATTGTTTAGACAAAGGGCATTTTCTCTTTGTTAAAAATATGTACAGCTGGAAACGGTCACTGAAGGGGCAGATTCTATTTTAAAAATTTGAACTTTCCAAATTCTGCCGGCCTCACACTTAAAGTTCATTTGTGTCAAATGTGCCTAAGTTACACTTTCTCAATGTTTTGTAATCTCTGTGGAAAATAAAGCCTGTCGAATGAATGAACAGTATATCGAGGGTTCGGGGTTCCAGCCTGAGAGTCTGGATTACTATAGCTGAGAGTCACGGAGATAGCTGCCCCGTCCCCAGCAATCACTCATTCAGTACTAGCACCTTTTCACTGGGTACCTGGCTGCTTAGCTGGGGAGCTTCTTTCCCAGCCTCTATTGAAGCTAGTGTGGCAGCATGACTAAGTTTTGGCCAATTGACGTAAGCAGAAGTGACACAGGCAGGCCCTGGACTTCTTTCCCTCTTCTGGGGCTGGGAATCAGTGATAAGGACAGAGCCAAATGGCCAGTCTGGGCCCTAGATAATCTTGTGGGCCTGCTCACTTACCTTTGAACTGCTGAATTTGACAATAACAAACTTCTCTCTTGTTCCAGCCACAGGGTTTTGGATCTCTTGGTCACAGCAGCTTTACCAGGTACAGCTTCAGGTGGACTGTTTCTTTTCCTGATAAGTCCCATCAAGAACCTTCTACCCACTACATGCGTAAGATTTATTAAGACAACTAAAAAGCCAAATTTATGTAATTCAGTAACATTTATTTTACATAAAACAATTTTCAAAGAATACATTTAAAAACCATCTAAATACTGATTTTATTGCATTACAAAAAATTGAAAGGTGAATTTAAGTATTCAAATAAACTGTGAGGGGTGGAGGTCGGGGCTTAAGATCGCTACCGTGGTGTTCCTTGTTACTTCAAGGCTCTGGGAACAGGAGTCTTCACCGTGAGGCAGTAGTGCACTTCATTTAGTAGGAATAAATCACATAAAATATATACTTTTATACAGAAAGTGTTATTGTATTATCACTTTCAATTACTTATAAAAACTTCACTTTGAATTGCACAAAACTTCTTTAAAATTGGTAACTCCCAGAAGGTAGGGCTTAGTACTAAGTATCTGTGTAAATAATTCATTACAAATAATTAGGTTTCCATTTCTCCATAGACAAAAAAAAAAAAAAATCTATGAAGAATTACATTATTCAAATGGGACATTTAAAATTTTTTTCATAGGAAAATAGGTTTACAGATTTGTCTCTAGTCATCTAAACTTATTTTTTCCCTACTTTAAAACAAATCACAGAATGTCCCAAGTTTTAAATCAGAGTACCTATACCACAGTATAAAGTGGAAGTGTTTACGTTAATTCATTTCTTTTGGATTATTCTACCATAGTATCAGATTATCAAAAAGGCACATGGGTACATTCTTCAGAATAGTTTTGGTCTTTTTTGTTTTTTTTTTTTTTTAAAAAACCACACATTTATAAGCAGTGATTTCAATCATGTTTAACAACAAAAATATTAAACAGATTCGTTTCTTAATCCAGGTGATACAGATTCCATGAAATTTCTGTAGGCACTTCACTTTCCATAGAACTTCTTGTTCAGCAGGTATATGAGAAGGTTCACATTCACTTTAACCTTATCAAACATTTTCATTACAGCTACTCCTTCATACTGCATCTGAAGTAAATCCTGAAATGGGAAGATCATCATTAAATCTCAAATTTGACATTTTGCACATTTAAAAAACATTCTAGAAGAATCTGTGGACAAAAATAAGATTCAGTTGACCTAACTATGGAGTGTGCATCAAAATCATCCTGTTAAATACACAAGCTAGTTAGAACACAGATCACTGGGCCCCACCCACCGGAAGTTCTGACTTTTCAGCTCTGGGGTGAGGCCCAAGAATATGCATTTTAACAAGTTCCCATGTTATGATGGCATGGTTGGTCTGAGTGCCATATTTTGAGAATCACTTACCTAAATGAAAGAAAATAGATTTTTAGAATTGGTAAGCACTGTATAACAGAAAACAATCATCAAGTTAATATCAGATATGTAATTATACTTTTTAATTGAAAAATTAAAAATACAAATATTCAAGCAAGATGGAGTATAGCCTTTACAATAGTGGTGCTTTCTACAGTGGAGCAAGCAAGGCGATTCTTTGGGGAGCAAAAAGAATATGAGAACTCCTATTTATTCTTATTTTTTTTCATCCTTTAAACATTTAAATTTTGTATATCTATTTTATATAGTATATTTTAAGTTTAGTAGTAGGGGCATGTAGACTTTATAAATGCATATGTAGAAATGGGGATAAATGATCATGTTATGTACTGAAGCTGTGTGACAGAAATTTGGACACCCCCCTAGAAAGCAAGTCCTTTCTGATCTAGACTACTTCTGTTCCTGTACTGAGAACAAGTCCTTACTCTTAAGTCAGTCTATCATTCTATGTTCCACTGCCACCATATAAACAGAGGAAGTCAACTCTTGCTAAAATTAGGACCTGGGTCACACTAGTCAGATGCATGACATAAGCGGCAATGTTTCCTAATACCACAGGACAGGGGGTCTTTCCCAAATAGATCAGATCATTCTTGAGATGCCATAGACTAATATTCAGACCTCATTTTCTCGTTCCCAGCTCTGGAAGCTTCTTGGTTCTTAATGATAATGTCTTGCATCTACATTAAGCAAGGCTACTTGCTTAACTTCCATTAAGAAGTTGGAATCATCTTTGAGGGAACTTTGGCTGTTTCCAGCTTCCTCCTCCACTTCTTCAATTACCTCCAACTGTACTCTGCTCTAGGTTAAGAGACACCTGAATCAGATGGGCCCCCAAGGTGGAGAGCAAAGGAAATGACTGCACTTGTGGATGGAAGACCAGATTTGAGACTTAACTTGACCATTTGCTATCTTATGACCTTGCAACATCACACAACCTCTCTGAAGTTCTGTTTTTTTGCGTGTAAATTGAGAGAACACTGCCAGCTTCACAGGGGTGCTGTTGGGCATAGGAGATCAAGGGCTATGGGCTCTTTGTAAGCCATCCATGCCTTGTCAGGATTAACTGGAATCCTGTGAGGGGGCAATGGAGCCAAGCGATGAAGAACTTGGACTCCAGCTGCCTGTTGCATAACGAGCTCTCTGAACCTCAGTTCTTCATCTGGGAAAGGAAGAGAGTCGACCTTGTAGCCCTTGATGAACACTGGTCATTATCTGTGCAAGGAGAACGTATTCACTTAAGTCACACCCTCCTGTTGGGTATACTGCCAATACCTATAGGATTTAATTAGGATATCATCTTTATGAACTGAAGAAAGAGTGGAAGAAGACAACCTAGAAATAATGCTAGAAGTGATCTCCCTTAATTCTCTTAAAATTTCTGTCCTGTTGCCAATCCTTGTCTCACACTAAAGACCTGGCCATCATATCCTCTTTGGTAATTCATGTGGTAATGTAATTGTCTGAAGGCCTTATGGATAAACAGAAATCTGACTTTATTAGCTATTAGATGCACGGCTGGCTACTGGGGCATTTAACCTGTGCAGGGTCCCATGATCAGCAGGGCCCTGCACTTAGGTTAAGGCTCTGCTGTTACTAATTTGAAATTCTCAATAATTCTGAATAAGGGGCTGCACATTTTCATTTTGCATCAAGCCCTGCAAATTATGTAGCTAGCCCTGGTGATATATTAATGACTTTAAGAATCTGGGGCATATTAGCCACCTGTATGCAGCTAAGGAGTAAAATTTCACCATCAATTATGTGTACAGATGAATGGCATGAATAGCTAATCCTACTGCACACTGAATCCTTAACAAAGGAGCAAGTGAAGCTTGGAATTTGCACCACTGTTCAAAGGAAGTCCCATGGAATTCCTGAGGCCTCTCTGGACAGGTGTCTCCTGGTCACGTGGAATTCATCTGTCCAGCTGATGCTGATTGGCCTTGGGTCATTTCCTTCTTGACAAACGCACGGTATGTCTTTGCCACTTCTAAAGAAGAATGACTAACCGAGACAATTCACTTGGGAGCACATTCTTTTCTCTTCCCATATTTATCTAAGTGGTACATAAGGTCACTCAAGATTTTCAGTTAAATTGTTAGATGGATATATTTAGTGACATTTAAAATAAGGTGGAAAATACTACTGTTCACTTATGTATACTTTTCATAATAACACATTATCTTTCATTTTCTCTTTAGACTCTAATTTACTCCATGACCTCAATGGCCTTATCATACTCACTTAGTTCTAATTTTTCTTTTTAAGCTACAAGGAATGCTAGACCGAAAAGAAGGGATTGGCATCTTCTCCTAGGAGGGGAGTCATTTCAGGGCTCTTGGCCACTGGCTCAGTGGGCAGTGAGGCTAGAACCTGTCACTTGCAGGGGCTCATCAAGATGGTTTGTTTAGATACATACAGAATACCTGGGAACCATTTTACAAGTAATCTGGGACCCAGGTAATTAGGTGATATTTCCATTTAAAATCTCTTATGTGAAAAAGAAAAACTCAAATAATTCTTTTTCTTTTTTTTCTTTAAAGATTTTATTTAGTTATTTGAGAGAGCGAGACAGAGCGAGGAGAGCACAAGTGGGGAGGACAGAGAGAAGCAGACTCCCTTGCTGAGCAGAGAGCTCAGACATGGGGCTCGATCCCAGGACCCTGGGACCATGACCTGGGCTGAAGGCAGACGCTTAACCGACTGAGCCACCCGGGGCCCCTCCAATACTTCTTTTAACCGATCCTACACTAAGGATTAAGAAGAGGTTGGGAGTAGATAAACATTTGGTTGCACACTCCCTTTATTTTCTGTTACTGTGGTGGTTTTTAGACACGAAAATAGGATGTCTCACTTTTTACTCAAGTATGTTTAGCTTAAATGTGGTTCTTATGAGAAAAAGGCAATAATTCAGACTACAGACACCATTTTTCTACTTACAGATAACTATTTTGCACAATGTCTTTCATTCTTATCATCCTAAGCATTCAACAGATATTTTAAAAAAGATATATTTATTTTAGAGAAAGAGAAGGAGAGAGAGAGAGAGAGCACGCATGGGGGGGGAGGAGAGAGAATTTTTAAAAGATAAATTTTTAAAAAGATAAATACATAAATATGTATTTATTTGAAAGAGAGAGAGAGAGCATGCAAGCAGGAAGGAGAGAGAGAGCATGCAAGCAGGAAGGAGAGAGAGAGCATGCAAGCAGGAAGGAGAAAGAGAGAGCATGCAAGCAGGAAGGAGAGAGAGCGAGAGCATGCAAACAGGAAGGAGAGAGAAAGAGAATCTGAAGCACACTCAGTCCTGAGCACAGAGCTCTCACGACTGACTGTGAGATTAGGACCTGAGCCAAAACCAAGAGTTAGAGCTCAACAGACTGAGCTACCCAAGCGCCCCCTAAGCATTTAGCTGATTTAATACACTAATGTAAAAATGATTCTAAGAAGGAGAAATGAAATAAGGAAAGTTCCAATCCTGGGCATATGTACTCTTAGAAAGAAATTCAAGTTCCTCATAAAAGAAAACTTTCCAACCTTAATAGCTCTCAATACTTTTATACTATATTAATCCTCTAAGTTTCAAAATGGAAACATGCCTTAACACTGACCACTATGGTTTGCCACCTAAAAGCATTTTGGGTTCCAATATTTTGAAAAATCAGAGCTTTTAAAAAAATGATCCATGCTTAAAAGGCTAATATTGGCAAATAAGTCTTGAAGGGGTCTTCTGGTGAACTTCACTGTTACGAAGGGTAGAAGCCAGGGGAGGCACAAAGGCCCCACGTTATAAAACTCACCCCCATTTTGCAGAAATCCCTGCTTACCTGAATATTGAGCTGTACCTTTTCCATCTCAACACCAAGGAATTTTGATCTGACATCAAAGATGCCCACATCTTCAGTAGATACGATATCAAATGTAACATTTTTAAACCTAGTGAAGAAAGGAACACTCACACACATGGAACTGCAAATTTATGTGTAAAGCTGATACAAGTTAGTGGGATCTTTAGTTACCATGCTTAGTGCAAGGTCCACTGGGAAAATCCTAAGGAAGTCCCCCAAACCTCCCATCATACCCCTTCCCCACTCTGCTCACTAAAACTGGGTTTGGAGGCCCTTGTTGGAACTGTAGCCGAGAGCACTGAAGTAGGTGCTTTATTACAAAAGAAATGTATTAAAATATGGTCCTTGTTCTTAAAGAACATAAAATATATTTGGAAATAGGAGGTTCGCAGAACATGCGGATTAAATATTGACTTGAACTGCTGAGAGGCCAGTTGAATTTTATTTTATTTTACTTTATTTCCTTTTAAAGTAGGCTCCACCCCCAACATGGAGCCCAAGGCCGGGCTTGAGTTCACGACCCTCAGATCAACACCTGAGCTGAGATCAACAGTCAGACGCTTAACCGGCTGAGCCACCCAGGTGTCTCCAGCAGTTGAATATTTTGGATGATTTCTTTTACTGAAACTACAAAGATGAGGAAGCATGTTCTCTGAGTGGGTGTAGTCAAGAGAAGGTTTGCTGGGATAAATGGAATAGAGGCCAGGCCCGGAGAAAAGGCAGGAGTTAGAGAGGATCGCGCACGGTGAGTCCGGCTCCCCCCAGCGGTGATGGGGCGCAAGGCTCAAGGTCCCTTTAGACAGTGAACCCACTGACACGTGGTGCGGGGCTGCAGAGGAGGGGTTCCATTTTCCCCTCTAGGTCAAATACACACACCAACAGCACACGCAGCTGGCTCCGCCCCAGGTCCTGGCACACAGTCTGTGGCTTCGAAAGGAGAAAGGTACTATTTTGCGCTTGTAAATAACTCTTACCATGCAAGACCCAAAGACAGCTTTTGGTTCTCACTGATATGACTCAGTTCTTTTGGTGGGAAAGGGGAGGCTGGCAAATCCAAACGCACTGGACCAGCCATGGGAAACCCAGTGACCTGCTGGGCACTTCCTACAACCCATGGCACCAGGTGCTGGGGGTCTGATGGGAAGACTAGAGATTACAGGACACGTATTTCCCCCGTCATCTGTAATCAGGGGTAAGCCTGGACAGACGTGATGAAGCTCTCTTCAAAGGCCACAGGAAACCGAAGAGAAGGGAGTCAGATTTTATGGGAGTGATTAGAGGGCGCTTGTGTTCTGTGCAGATTTCTGGTCACACTCACTGGTTTGTCTGAAGGTCGTCTATCCCCAGGAGGACACCTTTCTCATGCAGCTTTGCCGCCGTGTACCTCACTGGCTTAGATCTCTTTGTCCCTTTGGGTTCTCCTTTTCCATCTAGTTTAATTGATCTTCGAGAATTTCTGCGAAAATAAGAATCAACTGTCTGTCGTCATGACGGCAAAGTCAGGTTTCCGGTGGTGCAATAACCCGGCCAGGGTGCCCACCACTGCGCACAGTGGGCCCCATTGCTCTGAATATGAAACTCTTTACCATAAAACCTCACTACTGAAATATCAGAGAAAGCTATTTTCAAAGTGACCGAAGTTTGAATGACAGATTAACATTTTTCATAAAACTTGTCCTCTATTTTCTCAGGCATATTGAGTTACGTGGCTATCTTAAGTCATTCTGCAAGCAGCTGTGGTTCATTAATCTCAGCTACATAGTCCTAAGTAAAGCTATCATTAAGAGTTCTTTAGTTCACTTAATAAATAACGATGTGGCCAGCAATGTTCTAAGTGCTTTATGAAGATTGCCTCACATTTGCAAAATTGACATTTCCATAGTACTTTGAAATAAATAAAGTCCTTTCTTATTGTTCGTTTAGATCTCATAACAATGCTTGTGAAGCTGGTAGTCCTCCTGCCACCTTAAAAATGACAAAATTGAAGTTCCAGAGAAGTTCACTGGGCTAGGTCACAGATCACACAATGTAGGAGGAAATTAGAATGCAAATCCAGCTCACCTAACTGCAGAGCTTGTAAAATGCCTTCAAGTAGTTGCAATAAATGAGTAAAAAAAAGCCCTCTAACAACCTTATTTCTACTGGTATTATTAGCTTGATCAACTTCTTCTTCCCAGGAACAGAGTAAACGTAATTTACAGCCTACAAGCAAATGAATTAAAATTCAGAGCTAGTGGGGCCCAAATAGATGGGGTTTAAATTTGCTTGCCTCCCTTCATCAAATCTATGATTAATGCAATTGATTTTTCCGTATAGCACCATTTCCTACTGTCAATTTGACTACATGGATTACATGAAAATACTGCATTACATATTTAAATGGGTAATTAAAATTCGATTAGTATCGACCTTAGTCTAGGAGTAAGAACAATCATGAGCCAAGAATACTCATTAAAAGTGGCTTTGTTGTGTATAAAAACTCTGTAATATGTACGCTAGTGGGTAATAGGAAACTGCCAAATTTTGTCTTTTCTGTTGATAGTAATTTGTTTTTAAAGATTTTATTTATTTGTCAGAGAGAGAGAGAGCACAAGTAGGGGAAGAGGCAGTCAGAGGGAGAAGCAGGCTCTCTGCTGAGCAAGGAGCCCAAAGTGGGACTCGATCCCAGTACCCCGGGATCATGACCTGAGCTGAAGGAAGACACTTAACCAACTGAACCACTCAGGCATCCCTGTCAATAGTAATTTTTTAAAACCACTAAGCAATTTTAAAGGTTTTTAAAATTTATTTGAGAGAGCGAGAGAGAGCACACAGGAGCGAGGGGGGTGGTTAGTGGAAGAGGGGTAGAGGGGAGAGAGAATCTCAATCAGACTCCATGCTGAGCCCAGACCCCGTGTGGGCTCTGCCTCACAACCCTGAGATCATGACCTCAGCTGAAATCATAACTGACTGAGCCACCCAGGGGCCCCACTAAGCAATTTTAAATCATTAGGCTGCATTCCACGATTAGCAAATGCCTGGAGTTATCTAACATTAATACTGTTTATTGTAAACATTCAAAAAACAAGAGTAGCTTTAATTTTTTTTTTTTTAAAGATTTTATTTATTTATTTGACAGAGATAGAGACAGCCAGTGAGAGAGGGAACACAAGCAGGGGGAGTGGGAGAGGAAGAAGCAGGCTCATAGTGGAGGAGCCTGACATGGGGCTTGATCCCATAACGCCGGGATCACGCCCTGAGCCGAAGGCAGAAGCTTTAACCGCTGTGCCACCCAGGCGCCCCTAGAGTAGCTTTAATTTTTATCATAGTGTTCAAAGACACCTTTGACTAAAACAGACAAAAGGAAAAAGGAGAGTGCTTCCCCAAGTGTTACAGCTACTTGCTTAAAATACAACAGACTGAGCTACTCGAACTCCACTGCTGATGGGCAAAAGTTCCTAAATGCACTTCTGACTTCTTAGATCACAATGGCCAATCACAAGATTGAGATTCTAGTGTTTGGTTATAAAACAGAGCAAGCAGTTTGCTTCCAAGCCCCACTGTCCAGGATTGTAAAAAACAGACCCCCCTCTACACCAGGACACCACTAACGGACATAGGATTTTAACTTACCTTCTTTTCAGGTTGTCTAAACAAGTCTTTATGTAGGTGTCATAGTAATTAATCTGCTCTTCATAAAATGCCGCTTTCTCATTAAGTGCCTTCAGGGTCTGCTGAAGTTTGGCCAATTCAGCTTTTCGAAGCTTACGATGTATTCTTTGATTTCGAATGTCCTAAAAGAACAAGCCAAGGCTATAATACGAGATTTAAGGAGGTGACTTTATGATACTGCCAATGTGGGAAAGAAGAATGTGGACTATTAAGTCCCTATTTGTGACCATTAACCTGTAGCTTCCCTGTGACCTTAATCTCTGAACACTAAAGTGTCCCTCCTTCGTTGCTTATACTTCAGACTGGCAAGGGCCCATATTTCACTTTAACAGAGTTGCTAAAGTTTATTTTTTCCTTGATGGAAAAGCAGAGAAGCATTTTTGGAATAACCATACAATTAATTTAAGGAAAAATAGCGTTTTAAGAGGGGCCTGAGGAAGACTTTCCCAGGAGACAGCAATGTCTTCAGAATGTGTTCAACATTCCACTTTGAAGAATACTTTACCTAGAAAGGTGTACATGTAATCAATGCATTCATTTTAGAAATAAGTAAAAACAAACAAAGAAACAAACCCCAATGTACGTTTTAATCAGGGAAATATTTCTCAAGGTTTCTAAAAACAACTGAGTTCTCAAGACTGATTGGAAAGATTTAAATAGAGTTCAGAGAACATTAAGTTGTCGAAGCTTCTTACAACTTACAGGAGCTAGGCTATATTTAAACTTACAGACATAAGATTTATTTAGAATTCTAACATAAACGATGAAAATGTTTCGTTTAAGAAAATGGTGCTTGTTTAATATGATTTTCCTTATGTGGACAAATTAAAACACATTCCCCTAGGAATCTGGGCAGACACACATTCACCCTTAAATAACAATTCTCCAGTAAACAGAATCTTTTGGAGGATGCCTTCCTGGTAGCCTCCCCTCTTTTTTTTTTTTAAGGCAAAAGCATTAATTTCTCTACTAATTATTCCCAGAGAGAAATATTTTCCACCCCAGAGCCATGGAAAGAAATGTGACTTCCCTTGAGTCACTTAGGCTCGGAGGACTAAGTCTACTGCTCTAAGTGACCATAACTTTCCATGGAAGAAAGCAGCAGAGTTGATTTTCCACCAAGAAGGTGAGAACGTTTACTTTTTTTCTGATCACTTGATTGCCTTTCACCTCCAGACCCATTTTAATTTGCATATTTGGATAAAAAGAATGAAATGTCCTTTTGACACATATATATGTCCTTATCCTTGGCAAACAGATCTCAGCCATTTCCTGTGATGCTTCCTTACACTAATTTGAGATCCTTTTCTCAGGAAGTTTCCCAACTGTAAAAGTACGGGATGAGAAAACAGAAAAAGCACGCTTGAAGTCTTCACTGCATTTAGGCTCAACTGCTCAGAGGCACATTCTCAGGGACACAGAGTTACTATCTCAGTGGCAGGTCCTAAGAGCAACTGGGCTATATGACATCTAACAAGAGAGACCTCTCATTGAAGTATCATTTTTAAAAATATTAAGTATTGGGGCACCTGCCTGGCTCACTCAATAGAGCATGTGACTTGATCTCGGGGTTATAGGTTTGAGCCCCATGCTGTGTGTAGAGATTACCAAAAAAATAAAATCTTAAAAAACCCTCAAAACTTAGTAGGCATTGCTTAAAGGTATAGATGAAACTTGTCTATTAAATTTCCTAAGCATTTATTTCTGGTGTGTGCCAAATGTCCTAATGACTTGGGGAAGTTGTGAATTTTTTCTATTAAAAGTCATCAATAGCTTTGAAGTCTTTGAAAATCTATAGTATTGACCATGGCAATGCAACTATGAATCTGTTATGTCACTTCAGAGAGTGCCTAGCATGTGACCAATGATTAGCAAATGTCTGCTAAGTGAGGAAGAAGAATACTATTTCCAAAAACCTTGGCAATCTCATTGAGAATGTCTTGGTATTTATTCTCGGATGACACGTGTCCAGTTTGTTCCAGTGTCCTAAGATTCCTCTGGATTTTCCTCTTCTTCTGCTCCAGGGGTAGCTGGGCATCTTCAACCATAGACTGACTATGCTTCATTTCTTCTGGAGCCTGGGAATCTATAATTGCACGGCTCACCATATCTCTGGCATGATCTGTTTCCTGAAAAAGGAATATCAAGATGGTGACTTTTCTCTGATTCCCCAGTCTCACAAATCCATAAACTGTACCAGGCAAGTTAATGTCAAAATAAAAGAAGTCCTCAAGTCAGAGTCCAAAGACCAGAATCAGCTTACGTTCTTCACGGATTTTGAATAGGTCTTTGGGAAGGGATTATTTCATCTTTTTGAGAAATACAGCAATGGTGGCAGGCTTACTTTGAGCAAAATCCTCAATGGCTACTCTAGGGCTAAGATGAGAAATCACCTGAGTAATGAACATATTATAGTGGATAACTGGTATTTTCTAATTCCCTGGATGGAAGGAGTTAAATTCCTGGATAGCTCAGTTGAGGAAACTAAAACTACATTCTTCATTAAAACACAGCTATGAGAACACCCAGAGCATCGAGAACCCAGCTGAACTCTCACACATCAGCCGTATTTACGGAGATTGGTAGTAGCTATGAGGGCAGAGACCTTTATTTTTAGTAAGGGAATAATGCTCAAACTACCAACTCTGAAAAACCTGCAGGGTGTCGGTGTCTTTGAACCAAAGGGAATAAGACTACTTTAGTTCATACTAAGTTCCCAAATAAATGATTAGTAAATGAATGACTGAATAGAATTTGGACAGGTTGTTAAAAAAAAACAGTACTAAAAGGAGACTGGTGATATTCCCATTTCATTAGACACCTGATTGACACAATATAAAGTCTGAGGACACAAATATTATTAGATGACAGGCAGATCAATATCCTGTACATGGCAATAGTGTACCAGCTCAGTGGTCAACATTAACTGCAGCACTTAATAGGTTATTGGACACCTACTATGTGCCAGTTATTATTCTACCCACTTAACATGCTTTAAATCATTTATTATTGCTGTGAATTACACACTATTATTATTCCCATTTTATAGATGAGGAAACTGAGGCAGAGAAATCCTTCTTCGTGCCTAGAATTACATAATTAGGTCCTGAGGACTGTACTTGATCTTGGGAGTCTGCATTCTCATAACTATGCTACATTTGGGGAAAAATTAAATATTCAACAAGGACTAAAATTCTCTTACTAAATTACTAGGATATTCCACCCACATTGTTTAAAAATATTCACACGTTAGCAAACACCAGATAACTTGAAGTTTCATTCTACATATTTTTTAAATTAAAAACAGTCATTTCTTGGCAACCAATTACATGAAGAATGATTCAGGAATGGGGCGCCAGGGTGGCTCAGTCTGTTGGGTGTCTGACTCTTGATTTCCACTCAGATCATGAGTGGAAATTAGGGGATTGAGCCCTACGTCCTACATCGGGCTCTGTGCTCAGCAGGGAGTCTGCTTGAGGATTCTGTCTCGTCTCTCCCTCTTCCTTTGCCCCTCTCCCTACTCACGTGCGCGCACTCTCTCTCTCTCAAATAAGTAAATAAATCTTTAAGGAAAAAAAGAATGATTCAGGAAAATTATGTGTTGCTCTGCTAAGAAGTACCTAATGAGATAATTTTGCTAACTTTTGTTTAGTGAGTGGCAATTATTGATACGAAAGCAACAGCAGTGAATTAATTTAATTCAGAATGAACTAAACAAACAATGATGCATTTTAAAAGATGCTGATAACAACTTTAATGCAAGATTGTTAAGAACCTTTAGTTATTTACAGCACGATAATGGTGCTCTGACCTGATGGACTCAAGACATTCACTTCTGAAGCATTTGGAAAACAGTTTTAATGTGTGAGACGCTTGTTTCAAGTTAGCAAGTGAGTCGCAAGGTATGAAAGGTATTTTTTAACATCCTATTGACCAGAACTTTTAACTGACTTATCTGTCCACCCACTGTATGATAAGGTTTATGATGAACATTAAGAGGCTTTAAAAGACCTATAATTATCTTCCTAGTCTAGGACAAAATGACATTGAGCATACATTTGGTGCTGCATTTTATATTTCATTCCCGTCATAGCGATTTTATATTTATGACTGAACTCAGCTGGCTAGAGTAACAGATAACTTTCCTGACTTCAAACCGGGTCAGTTTCATTGTCTTTGCCGTAACAGTAAACACCGGACATGAAGATTAAGAAAGTCAACTCACATACATGGTACTGATTATTTTACACTGAAAGACCAATTACCTGTTGTGTCGTGGCTGGTGTCTCCAAGATTTCGGTCAATGTGTTCCCTGGTTGGTTCCGGATCACATCAATTATCAGCTTTTTGGTCCTTACAAAATTGAGAAGGAAGAGACAGACCTTCAGACAGCAGTCCCAATGCACGACCATCTACCTCTCCCCTGTGCGTCTTTGTATGTGTTACACGAACGCATACAAAAATGAAGCTTCAAAGATAATCCCTTAAAATAGAAGAGTCTTTTGGAAATTCACATCTGCTCTGAGGCTCCTGCAAGTTTGTGAATGCTTGATAATCGAAGTCTGGGTTTTACATAGTGGGTGTTGTGGGATTATGCTGTCAGTAGCAGGGGGACAAGTATGGCATTAGAGTCCTTCTCAAAGTACTCTTTCTTTTTAGACCGAGACTGCTTTTGACAAGCAGGAGGGACGTGCTGCTGATACAGGCCGCTACAGTATAGGACGCAGGAATGATATCTAATACCCTCCCCGCTTCCTGCCGTTACTAACATTTAAGCTTCTGAGCCTGTTTAATACTTTAGAAGCCTTTAGGAGCCAGTCCATCGGTTACTCTGCCTGGTCTGAGAAAGTTATGGAACAGCTGGAAGGCCAGTGGGAGCAGCGGTCCCAGGTGGGCTGGGGCGGTTTTGGCTGCCGGCTGGCACAGCAGCGAAGTGGGTGGGGTGCAAGAACCTCAGGTGTGGTGGACAGCTCACGGAAGGGCTGTGTCCTTATCTTCAGGTGGCAGGAAACAGAGGAGCTGCTCAGTAAAACGTTAACAGCTAGGAAACCCCACTCAAAGTGCTAAAGCCCCATTACTTTCTCACATGCGTCCTTCATGGCAATCCTACTCAAAGATCGGGTTATGTAATGATGTGAGAAGATTTCAACATAAAAGGCAAAGTTCAAGTGTGTGTACTTTTACATGAGTGGGAAAATTATTAGATATAGCTTCCCTTCCAAAAAATAGCCACATAAAAAGAAGCTGCCTTAAATTATTAACAGGTCTAATCGATGACTGAACTTTCACTGATCTTGCCGCCCTGTTGTGTTTAACATCATTTCTTTCAAAGGCATTGCGTCCCATCACTGCGTGATGTATTTCTTCTTCATCTACGCAGGAAATGTTCACACGGCACGAAAATGGGAAAATGAAAACAAAACACTGTTTTGAAGCATCGGGGCACACGGCAGAGGAAGCCCTCAAAGTGAAGTCCAAATATCTGATTTTTTTAAAATAGGAATAATCCAATAAACCATCTGTAAACATTATTTTTGTCGTTTCTTATTTACTGCAGGTCTGTATGAGAAGAATGATTACAGCCATTTCCTCTGACCCCTGACCTTTCACTGCTGGGGATTTACAGGCTGTCTGGGAATGTCCAAACACTCCCCCGAGGGTCCAAGGTGGATACACAGCTAATTATAGCCATGCGGGACAGGGCGCTGTTCTTAAGGCGGCTGTAGCTTAGAGAGCCAAGTCTGGTTTCCTTCTCACACGACTCCCTCTTCAATCATCATTGATGTATTCAACAGGAACATCAAGTTAAAAATAAAAGCACTGGATGATTTTAAAAGTGTAAACACAGTGATAGTTTCATATTTGAAATAATATTCTAGGAACCAGTTATGAACTATCTTTCCAGAAAACTCCCAGCTCATTTCTTTAGAGAGGTCTCTGATGACCAAAATGACTGGGGTCACTAAAGCATGCCCTGCCAGGGACAAAGAATGTGTGTCTGTTAAGGAGTTGCTCAAGGGGCGCCTGGGTGGCACAGCGGTTAAGCGTCTGCCTTCAGCTCAGGGCGTGATC
>NC_048220.1:51951939-51972481 GCF_002007445.2 Ailuropoda melanoleuca | reverse complement strand
GCCTTTGTGTCCCTCCCATCGATCAGTCAGTCTTTCTCTCTGGCCTGGAAAGATGCCCCAGCATCGGTTACGAAGTAACTGCTCTGCTATCATTCTCATTATTTATTCTAAGATTCCTAAGAGTACAAAGAGCGTGGCCTTGCCCTCAGTGAGTTGTAAAATCTTGGGATCAAGAGGGTAGGCCCTGGAAGAGTTAAGATCATCTGAGTGTGAATCTCTTCTCCTCTTACTAGCCATATCAGCTAGGAAAGAGTTTTTGTCTGTTCTGTACCTCTAAGTAAAATACAGGTAATCACCTCTACCTATTATTGTTGCTGAGAGTATAACATGACAAATTTCTTATATATATATATATATATAAATTTCATATAAATATTATATATACATGCAGTATATAATACACACATATATTATTATCTGTAGATCTGTATAAGATGGTCCCTGTCACGTGGTAAGCACTACATAGGTGTTGGCCATCATCTTCATCTAATTACGAAGAATTATAAAGCTGGCATGGTATTAAGTTCACAAGCATAAGGATTAACAATGTCTCCAGGTCTCCTATGGCAGATGCTCCTATAGGGATGTGTTACTCATCACTGTAAGGCTAGTTATTTTGTAATTAGTCGTAAAGGGATATTTCTGAAAGTTAAAAACACAACCTGTTTAAGGAGAGAGCAGAATAGCTTTTTTTTGTTTTTTGGGTTTTTTTTGATAGAGAAAAGCCGGGTATCTTCATGTCCCAAATGCTCTGCATTCCATGACCGGCCATTTCACGCTAGCTTCTGAAAGGTGTTGTCTGATTTTAGTTAAATCTGGTTCTGTAATGAAGATCTCCGAGAATTATATATTATGTTTGAGTTAGGACTTTGGTTTATTAGCTTCGAAAAAAGATATCCTCTTAAGAGTTTTTGAATTGATATTTAACATTATCTATTAATGGAATATCCATGATAATGGGCATATGAATTTAAAGCATGTCAGTGACTAGCTACTTGCTTCCCATAATTTTAGACTTAAATTTCCTCACCTGAAAGATACAGACATGGACTAGAAGGTCTCTGAGCTTGCTATCACTGACACATTTTATAATTATCTATTATTAGCATGATTTTCAAATATATACATAAAGTATAATGTCTTTGAAAGTAAGGTTTGCCTAATATAATGGAACTAATTCTATGGAATATTTTGGACAATACCCAAATTCCACTTTCGTGAAGACTACTTGGTCAATCTTTTTTCAGTTGGTCATCTCACACAGACCACTGACTGGGCTGCTTTGTGAAGGGCTCTGCCTATAGCAGGATCTCAAAGTATGCCCAGAGGAAGGCTATCCAGACCCCAGAGGTCTAGGAAAGCAGTGAATTACCAAGAATTATTAAAACACTAGCCCAAAAGCCTTTCTGTAGAAATGAAAAAGTTGATCCTACAATTCACACTGAATTGCGAGGAATCCCAAGTAACCAAACGAGTCCCGAAAAAGAACAAGTTGGAGAACTTACCAATTTTGAAGCTTATTACAAAGCTACAGTGATCAATGCAATGTGGGACTAGTATAAGGACTGACATATAGATGGATGGAATAGAATTAATAAGAGTCCAGAAAGGCATACATGTGTGGTCAACTGGCTTTTGACAAGGTTACCTAGACCATCCACTTGGGAAAAACAGTGTCTTTAAGAAATGGTGGTAAGACAAATGAACAGCCACATGCAAAAGAAAGGAATCTGGACTACTGCCTACACCAAACACAAAAATTAGCTCACAAGGGATCAGATACCTAAATATAAAAGCAAAAGCTATAAAACTCTTAGAAGAAAACATAGGAGTAAATCTTTATGACCTTGGATTGGGCAATGATTTCTTATATATGACACCAAAAGCACAAGTAACAGCAAAAAAATAGATTAACTGTCCTCTGTCAAGTTAAAAAACTTTTGTGCATGGAAGGATATTACCAAGAGAATAAAGAGACAACCCACAGAAGGGGTCAAAATATATGCGAATCATAAATCTGGTAGGGGTCTACTATCCAGAATATAGAAGGAACTCTTAGAACTCTGCAACAGAAAGACAAACAATCCAATTAAAAACCAGGCAAAAGACTTGAACAGGGGCGCCTGGGTGGCACAGCGGTTAAGCGTCTGCCTTTGGCTCGGCGTGATCCCACATCAGGCTCCTCTGCTATGAGTCTGCTTCTTCCTCTCCCACTCCCCCTGCTTGTGTTCCCTCTCTCGCTGGCAGTCTCTATCTCTGTCGAATAAATAAATAAAATCTTTAAAAAAAAAAAAAGACTTGAATAAACATTTCTACAAAGAGGGTATACAAATGGCTGACAAGGACACGGAAAGACAATGTTATTAATCATCAGCAAAATGCCAATCGAAACCATAATGAGATACTAGTCCATACACACTAGAAATGGCTATAACAACAACACAAAACAGAAACTAAGTGTTGGTGAAGATGTGGAAAAACTGGAACTCTTATACTGTAGCAGTGGGAATATAAAATGGTAAAGCCACTCTGAAAAAAGTTTGGCAGTCCCTCAGAAAGCTAAACTTACATTACCTTAAGACCCAGCAATTCCACTCCTCGGTTTACACCCAAAAGAACTGTAAAGAGGTGTTCAAATAAAAACTCGTTCATAGTGGTACTATTCACAATCGTCAGAAGATGCAAACAACCCAAATGTCCATGATAAAGGTGGTATCCATGCAATGGAATATTATTCAGCCAAAAACACTGTGTGGAGTCAAAGTCAGACGCAAAAGGCTACATAGTGTATGATTTCATTTATATGAAATACCCAGATAGGCAAGTTTACAGAGACAGAAAGCACCGGGGAGCAGGGCCTGGGGAGCAGGGCCTGGAAAGATGTCCGGGGGGTAGTGGAGAGTGACTGCTTAATGGGTGTGAGGTTTACTTTTGGGGTGATGAAATTGTTCTGGGACTAGAAAGTAGTGATGGTTGTGCAACATTCTGAATGTACTAAATGCCCCTGAATTGTATACTTTTGAAGGTTAAAATGATACATTTTATGTTCCTTGTATTTTACCACAACAAGAAAAAATGAGTGGCTCTACTTAGTATGGTGGTTAAAGGAGGAGACAGCATTTGTTCCCAGCAGAGTGGGGAGCTGCAACAGACCCCACAAGGGCTGAGGCAGGTAGGACAATAGACCAGGTTTCTCCAGCTAAGACATACGGCTGCCCAACAAGCCTGAACTCTATGGTGTTGCTTTTTAAAATGAATTTCAAAAGTTCGCAGACCCAAGGAGACTCATTCAGAAATAAGTGTAAATATATATAAATACAGGATTGAGATTATTTGATATTTTAGACTACCACAATGTGATTTCCATTCATTAATGCACATATTTGAGGTGACTGCCTTTAGAAAATGATGTTCAAATAAGAGCCAAAACCAATCATGAGCAAATTTCTTCCCATTACTTCTAAGGACAAAGCGTATGAGATCATGGGATGCTTGGTCTCATTTAATTTGTGTGGCAGAACCATACAATCTGCGTTTCCAGGTACCTTTATAATTGGCACTTTCTCCGAGGAACCCAGAGAACAGACCCCTCTTGTCTCTGGTGCCCTGCCCTGTGTCTCTGCAAATTCAACCTGACTTGCTGCTCAGTAGTCTAAGGAGCTGCCTTCACCTCTTCCGAGGGCAGGCTGTGTAAGAGTCCTGCGGCTTGGCCTCTGTCCTGCTCCCCGCCAGCAGACTTCAGCGACCGTAAATGGCCTGCTGACGGCTGTATCCCCAGCATCATGCCGGGGCCATGGACACAGAGCTGGGACTGAAGATTTGCTACATGAATAGGTGAAGCCGTGGATAATCAGCGCAAACTCATGAAGCCGAATAGAAGCGGCACAGGCTGCAACACGGGACACTGATCACGTGTTTTTTTTTTTTTCACCCTTTTAATGGATGATGATGAGTATCTGGAAAAAAATTAACTGGACATGAGCGCTGTTTGAATGCCGTCAGTGGCAGAAAGTTTAGCTCTGGGGGCGCCTGGGTGGCACAGCGGTTAAGCGTCTGCCTTCGGCTCAGGGCGTGATCCCGGTGTTGTGGGATCGAGCCCCACATCAGGCTCTTCCGCTATGAGCTTGCTTCTTCCTCTCCCACTCCCCCTGCTCGTGTTCCCTCTCTCGCTGGCTGTCCTCTATCTCTGTCAAATAAATAAATAAAATCTTTAAAAAAAAAAAAAAAAAAGAAAGTTTAGCTCTGGTTACAAATGAAAACCACCTCAGAACTCAGGACACGTAACTCAGAAGTAATGTGTGAAGTATCTTTTAAGTACGTAATTATTCCACTGTGGCCCCACTTCCCACTTCCATTCTCCACCTCAGTCCAATACTCAACTGATTTAATATGCATCCATTTGTTTATATAAGTTCTTATAAACCGCACTGTTTGGTGAGCATCTGTTTTGGTTTATGGTGTTTTGATTTATGGTGATGGGTCTCATGGTTTCTTATTGCGTGTGTAAAGGACTGGTGTGGACCATCCAGAGGCTTGGATGGAAACAATACAGCGTGAATGCTTCACTGTAAATCCACAGGGGCAGGAACCGGGGTGTTAAGTCAAAGCTGGTACACATATCCGGGCTTAGTGTAATAGGAAAGAAGGTTAGTAAAGCAAACGACAGTGTTAGGTCTTACCATGGCGTGCTTTGTATCTCCACACTGGACACCAGACATTAAATATGGTTTAAAGTATTTCCTCATTAACATTTTCTACTCTGTAAAAGTTATTTGCCTTCAGTTACCTAAGGACTTTTAGAGGCAGAATTAATCACTTTGTTTCTTAAAAGAAAGGAATCAAATTGCTACATGGAAAACTGAAAAACAAGATAGGCTTTATAAACAATTATAATGTTTAGTTCCCTCTTAAATGATAGTCTGTTATCATTTGGTCAGATGTTTGATGAATAAACAACATATTTCAGTATTTAGATATACTAAAGTGAATTATTTGGGGATCCAGCCTATTTAAATTTGCATGTTTTAAGATGCATCATCAGAGACACCATGTGTCCGTTATGCCCCAAACTTACTTTATCATGAGGCTTTGGCCGTCTATAGCTTCACCGTCCCCTAGGTCGTACTTGCTCGTCAAATAAAGGGAAATCTCAATCTTTGAGAGTTGATTTAGTGTATTTGCCCTGTTAGGGTCATTGGGGTCAACTGCTCCTTCCCCTGCAGAAATAAAACATTGTTATTCTTACCATACACTCATTGTGTTGGCATTAGCAATGCAAGATAAAAGTTCTATGGGAAAAACAGGCTCTGTTGTACAGGAGATAATGGTCTTCATAACTAAAACAAAACACATTCTAATATATTGCAAGAGGCTTTTAAAATTTCTCTTTTTTTTTAATCTCTACCTGTAACATCAGGGCTTGAACCAACAACTCCAAGATCAAGAGCCCCATGTTCCACCAACTGAGCGGGCCAGTAGCCCCTCAGAAAATCTTTGATTTAAACTTTAAAATAACATGGGGGCATAGCTACTCAAAACATGAAAATATTACTAAAAGAGAGAACTTAATAAAAGAAATCCTTATAAGATACAGCAAAGACTTTGTAATCTGGCTCTTTAATGATTTCTTTTCTTTATGATATAGGTTGACTAATCCCTTTTGATGCATTAGAGTTTACTTTCAAGAGTATCTAATTGCTTTGTGACCTAGGACACTATGAATTACAGAACTCTTAATGTAGGAAGGGGCTACAGTAGTTATCTTCTTAAGTAAGGTTAAGTATTAAGATTTTTTGGATCTAGACTAGGAAAACTGAACAACTCAACACAAACCACAGAGTAAGTAGAAGGCAGAAGCTCTTACCAAGAAAAGACTCCACACTAGGTACCTCTCCCAGCGATTCCAGTAGTTCATTCAGCAAGTCCTGCTTGTCAGGTGCGATTGCATCCTGGTGCTCCAAGAGGAGCTTTGTAGAGACAGCAATAAACACACACACACACACAATTAAAAGTAAATTCGTAAGCGCTACCATTTTTACATCAAGTTCCCTTTCTAATTTTCCAAGATAATTTTCTTCTAATACGGTTTGATTCTTATCTTTATTTTTTTTTTGAAAGTAAGCTTTATGCCCAGTGTGGGGCTTGAACTCACGACCCTGAGGATCAAGAGTCCTGTGCTCTAAAGACTGAGCCAGCCAGACACCCCTATTGTTTGAATCTTAATTACAAGTTTGACATTTATTAAAATTAGAGACCACAGAGAGACACAGTTTTTAATATTATCTTACAGGTAAGTGCCTACTTTACAAGAAGAAATTGGAGCTTTGTGAAAGGTGTCCACAAACCCTCTTTCAGCATGATCTTGTGACATACGCCTCGGAGCAGCCTTCTACCACTTAACCCCTGTGCTCCAGTCCACCTTGACAGAAAAGGTCAAAGTGGGGGAGGAGAGAGCCAACAATGAGGCAGAAATCTCTTGGCTAACACTGGTAATAAACTGGAAGCCCATTTCCAAATCTCTTCAGGGAAAAATTATGCAGTAATCAAACACTATGGTTATAGAAAAAATCACCACTATTAGCTATTTTAATCTGCGTGGCATTGAAGATCTTGCAAGGGCAGGGATCACAGAAACACCCATGTGGTTCCTTGGCCTGAGACCCAAATGTACCAGGTGTTGCTTCTGGTATGCAATTCCTAAAAGGATCCATAGTGAGTAAAGAAAGGCATTACAGAAGTAATAACGGTGGTAAAAGGACATAGTGACATCTGGAATGGTAGTAAGTATATTTTTGGAGGAAGGTAAATTAGTGACAGAACAAAAGAAGAGATAAATTTATGTTCTTGTTCTCCGAAGAGACAGGAGAGCTGATTTGGCTGCTGTCTCTGGGGAGTGATGTTTTAGGGAGCTAGCTTCGACTCTTTATTCTGGTAATTACAGAACATAAGAATTTCTTGAAAATGTCTCTTTAAAGAGCTTATTTTGAGGGTCTACATGTTCCTTAGAGGACAAGGGGCAAGGAGGGGGCCACAGGCTGGGCGGGTTGAGCTGATGCCAGGCTTCTGAGTACATGTGGACACCTCCTTGTTTGAGACAGACCGTAAACACAATAGTCTTTCTCTGCAATTACAATCCTCCCACGTTATACATCTGCTTCCAACCTAACACATGAAGAAAATCCAAACTGGTCACAAGCTAGATTTCCCAGGAAAACAGAAGCCTCTGTTTTCAATTTTTGTTAACAAAAAGAACAGACGATTCCTCCTTAAAGAGTAACAGTCTAAATTAATACAGTAACATTTTTTTCTCTGCTATCCTTGGGAAAGAATGTCTCATTCTAAAAGAGAACTCCCTACCACTTTTTCTGCATAAAGATACTGCCCTCAACAAATGTGTGGCCAGCATGCAGACATTTTTTTGAGATGGATAACCTACCATAAAAATAGACAAGAGAGTCGTTGCTCAAATACGATCGAGTCCACTTGCTCATCAGAAAATTAGTTTTGCAAATGTTGCATTGCTGGACATGTTTTATGATTTTGAGTGTTTATATAGAGAGAAAAGAAGTATAACCTCTTCACTTAACCAACCAACTCACTCCTTTGGCTGGCCGTTCAGACCTGCCTTTGTTTAAGGTCACTCAAAATACTCACAGAGAGCTTGTTGCAAATGTGAGGGAGTTTCCCTGTTCCAACCCTGAAAGAGGGAAATCAAAAGTAGATCCAATCTTTCTTCCAAACCTGTATTCAAGCTTTAGTTTGTTGGAAGAGCTTAATAATATGGACTGAAATTTTAGCAGCCAATTTTGTCACCTGTTAGTGTATTTGCTTTGCTGGGGGCAGGACAGGACCTTTCGGAGGTGTGTGTTTGTTATGCTTTCCTCCTAGTTGTGTGTAATCCAAACTGGGTATATTCTTGAGGGCTTTTAGACCCCCCGTGTGTATCTGCAGAACCTGGGTTCTTGTTAGAGTGTAAGTTCTGATTTGGGAGGTCTGGAGTGCGTTTCTAACATGTCCCTAAGACCTTGCTTGGAGGAACAAGGTGGTAAGCTATTTTCAAAAAGGTGATCTTTTAGGAACCAGGTTTTTCAGGAAATATGTTCCAACTGGTCTTAAAAAAAACAAAACAAAACAAAAAAAACCCCCAAAAAGACCCCCCCAAAAATTCTCAACACTTAGTCTCTCTTTTTACTTTCAATGACTGAGGAGCCATCTAAGGCTTTCCCATGCTGAGCTAAGTGCCCTGACCCCAACAGACGCTTAATATCCCTTTCATGGCTGATGATGATGTTTGCACGCCATCTGGATGGAGACATTATGACATACCACAGACTATGAAACTGCCTTTGAGACACGGGGTTTTCCAGAACAATAGAATTGATTCTTTACAGACAGCTAATGTTGGGTGGGGTGTCCTCTCTTTCCTAACCTGGAACAGCCTATTTTCCCTCTCTGTATGTCCAACATTAGAAGGGAGAGAATATTCTCATTATCCCAGAATTTTACTGGAAAAGCTGGGAAGATTCTAGAAAGGGGAGGAGAAATAGTGTGGGGGTTCAGGCAGTGTAGCCCTGGTAGGTGGAGGAAAGAGCAGGGCCTACCCCTGCTCAGGACTTAAACTTCACATTCANGGGAGAGGAAGAAGCAGGCTCATAGCGGAGGAGCCTGATGTGGGGCTTGATCCCATAACGCCGGGATCACGCCCTGAGCTGAAGGCAGACGCTTAACCGCTGTGCCACCCAGGCGCCCCTTGGGAGGAGTTTTATTATGCACTAGAGGGAATAATCGCACCATGTAAAAAGTAAACGTGACTTGTATGGGAAAAGGAATCTTATTCATGTGTAAGTCAGGGCATAAATAATCAAAGGTTTCTTAGGATTCTGAGTATGAATATTATTAGTGCATGCTTACAGGAAGCCCCATAGGGACGAAGCATTTTCAAGAAAATGGCATCTGAAAGACGCTAAGACCCTTTCTCAACCCCACTTACTGAATGTGTGTTGATGATTTCTTCAATTGAAATGTAAATGACCGGTTTGCTGACTGTCACCACATCTGTGTATTTATCCATATTAAACTTTTCTTCTGGCTCAGGGACATTACAGGCTTCTTTGAAATATTTCCTAACAAAGAAAACAAATTCTTAAGACAGAGTTCAAATTTCTGAGGTAAATAGCTTTGTCAAAACACTGAGGAAATCATGAATTATGATTATAGCTTTGTTCTCCATCCCAAACTTTGTGTGTGTGTGTGTGTGTGTGTGTGTGTTGGGAAGGGGAGACTTGTTACAGCATCTTCCAGACTGGCTCCTAACTAGGGGAGCTGAGTCCATGTTTCCGGATGTTGGACCCAGCTCCTCGCGCAGGCATGGAGACAGCAACATAGCCTCGGGTTCTGTTAGTGACTCAGTGTAGTCAAATTATGGGCAGGTTATTCAAAAAATGTTATTTTGAAAACAGGGTCCCTGAAATTTAGACAAAAGTGTCAAGACTGATAGTCTTTGATCTAAGAATCAAGTCTTTCTAGAGAAAATAATCTGGAAAGCAATTTATCAAATGTGCTACTTTATTTTTTAAAAGATTTTATTTATTTATTTGAGAGAGAGAGAGCAGGAGCAGGGAGAGGGAGAAGCAGACTCCCCGCTGAGCAGGGAGCCTGATATGGGGCTCAATCCCAGGACCACGGGATGATGACCTGAGCCGAAGGCAGACACTTAACGTACTGAGCCACCCAGGCATCCAGATGTGCTCCTTTAAATGGCACAAGCTCCTGGGCCTAAGAACCCTTCAGAGCTTCTGCTGCCAACATGACCAAAATTCAAGTTAAGCCTACTCTACTCCTAGCTGATCTCAACAACAGTTGCTGGCTGACGGAAAGACTGTTAAGGCTAGACACACGAATACAATCTCCCATTCCCCCAGTAATCAGATTCTAAAATGTCTTTAAATAATAGCAAATTGAGACAGGGAGATCAAGAAAGCCAGGGGCGCTGATCATATTTTAGAAGTGATCCTTTTGCATAGGTAGAGAGGTATTTCATTCTATAATGTGCTAAGTTTTCTTTCTTTCTTTCTTTCTTTCTTTCTTTCTTTCTTTTAAAAGAGAGTGCAAGTGGGGAGGAGCAGAGGGAGGAGGAGAGTGAATCTAATTTTTTTTAAAGATTTATTTATTTATTTGAGAGAGAGAGAGGGAGTGTGTGCACCCTGGGTGGGGGGTGGGGTGAGCACAGAGAGAGAATCTCCCTGAGATCATGACCTGAGCCAAAATCAAGAGTCAGACGCTTAACTGACTGAGCCACCCACATGCCCCTGCAGTAAATGTTCATGTGCCTGAAATTATCCTTGGTGTATCTCCTAAGGGTACCCAAGGCTCATAAACCAAAAGGCCTCTACCTTCCCAGCCCAAGGCTGAAGAGGTTAAACGGCAGGCAGCGTGTTGGCGTGGAAGAGGAGCATGTTTCCATGTGACAGTTGGTCTTCCTACACTTTTTCGACACTTGGGCTTCCTAAAGTTTTAATAGGCTGCTGAGGAACACATAGGATAAATACAAGTGTGAGAGGAAAAAATAGGAATTTAAGAGGAAGTGGGGGGGGACTTTGGTTTTGTTTCTTTTTGAAGAAGAGCTGGAACCACAGATGTTTGATAAGAATAATCTGAGAAAAAAGGAAGTAAAGGGAAGCTGTGGTAGCAGATAAGGATTTGCAAGAAATAGTACATTTTTCACCAGTGAGAAGAACTAAAATTAGCAGCTCGAGATATCAAAACTTCCCGTAGTAGGAGGATTTGGAGGGAATTTTCTCACAAGAGGCCACAATTCTAAACAGAAAGTACTGATCGTGAATATCTTTGTGAGCAGATAAATCACTCTTCCAGAGGAAAACAGAGGAATGGAAATCAATTTTCCAAGGGAGGAGTTACAGAGGCTGCATTTCTGTCTTCTTTCTATGACCTACCAATTGAATGGCAACAAGAGAAAAAACAAACGCCAAGTTGAACATGCTTCCTCGGAGAGCTTCAGGGTCAGAGTATCTTCCTACCAGACTCACGCCTTTCATGTTCCCATGGAAAGATCAGTGATAGAATCTGGAAATGCCTATCAAGGCAACGGACGTACATCTTACACGGGTAAGAGAGGTTAAAGAATAGAACGTACTCATATACAATGCTCAGTAAACATAAAAGCTGGATTTCCCTAGCCTTTTGAAAACCAAATACTCAGTGTCCTACTATTGTCTGATGCAGAGAAGCAAATTCTTTCTCACTGGACACATTCTTAAAGAAAATAGAACCAAACGCCCTCTTCTTAAGTTCAGTGAAGAAGAAATCAGCTCTTCTGACTTTTATTCTAAGTCCAATAAGCCCAGAGCACCCAAGGAAGAATACAGATTTCATTGTGTCCACGGGAAAAATCAAACATCTGGGGGTGACTCGGGGTAGCAGGGGCACTGGGGGCAGAGGTGGGACGGGGAGCCCCAGCAGAAGTGACCCAGGCTGTTCTTTCCCCACCGTGTCAGCGAGAAGAAGAAATGCACGCCATCACCTGAGGTTCCCGTCCCTCACCCCCAACTTCACTTCTGAGTACAGGACACGCATGACTCTTGCTCATCACCTTGCAAGTTTCTTCAAAAGTAGTGACCCCTCTCACCTGAACTCTTGATAGGTCTCTGCTAAGTAATCGTTCATAGACGAGAGGTGCTCGTTCTCTCCTTCGAACATCTTGTTGGAGGCGGCATGCTGAAGAACCTTGGCCACCGATCCCAAGTTTCTCCTTTGGTCGGGATTTATCTGACCTCCGGCTGTCATGTCGATGATGTCAAAGCCGTCAGGAGCTACGATAGCTGGGTTCATGTATCGGTAGTACAGGAGGTTTCCCACAATCTGCAGGAATGCAGGGAAAAGACCGTTTTTAAGAGAAACAACTCGAGAGTTCCAGATTGTTAGAGACTGAAGTAAATATTCATTGCCGTTTCCCAAGAAAGATCATTTTCTGATCTGAATCCTAAAAAGGAGTTCTGTGAAGGTGTGAAAATAGCCACGTATTACCAATACAGTTAACCAAATTATTTTTGGGGAAAAATAGCATAATTCGAGCATATTGCCTCCAAATGCTCTAATATAAAGAATCTCAATAATGTGTAAGATCTCTGAAGTAATTTCAGCATCATCAATAACCTTGACAGTCATTCAAAACAGAAGACCTGTGGCTTTTTATAAACAGTCATATGGAGGGAAAAAAATCTCACAAAATGTCCTGCTGTCATTATTTTGGTTCACGCCCCCAAGAGCAGCTCTGGTGAGATGACCCTTGAAAATCTACCTTTAACAGCTCATCTTCTGTGGCATCAGGAAATTTCTCATGGATCGAATTCTTCAGTACTTTGGCTATATACCTCAATCCATAACTACATGTAAAACAGATGACAAAAGAAAAGAATGGGAAAAGGCTAAGTGAGAAAGAAACACAAAGCAGTCGTTCTACTCAACTACAGTGGAGCAGTTTTCTTAAAAATTAAACATAAAATGAGATGGTAACAATCACAGGACCTGCACTGATGACAGTCACTGAGCACTGTTTCTAGTGTGGCCTCTTTGGAGAACAGTTACGAATTTAAAATGCAAACGTAGGCAAGCTTTTAAAATAGTCTTAAAACAGTAGCAGGGAAAACGCCTGTGTTGACTGCCAGGATTTATTTAACATAGTGTTGCAAGAACTTTCAGGGAAGAGCGTTCAAGTCGCTACATGTACAACTTACGGCAGGAGATCAAGGGAAGAAATGATAGAATTCAGGACTTTGTCGGTGACCCTTCTCAGATTCTCAATGGAAGCTTCCAGTTTATTTTTCACTTCTGGGTATGTTAGAGCTTGTTCTGTGGTCACATCATAAGGCAGCTTGCTGAAAACACAACAAGGGCTTTCAATTAATTGGGGGCTTAGGGACAAGCATTTGTGTCCTTGCCAAGCTGTTTCCACAACCAAACTTTGTACAGTGAAGTGGACGTCACCCAGTGATCTCAGGGACAGAATGTTTGCTAACTGAGGGGAGGCCCAATGTGCCCGGACAGTCCCTCTGCCACCAGTGGATGAGGGGGACTCCAGGCTCTCTCTTGGGGCTCTCCTGGGAAAATAACAGGCGACTCAAGTGATATAGACCCAGCTAACTTTCTCTCTCTCTCTCTCTCTCTCTCTCTCTTTTTAAGTAGATTCCCCCAGCATGGAGCCCAACATGGGGTTTGAACTCACAACCCTTAGATCAAGATCTGAGCTCAAAACCTGAGCTGAGATCAAGAGTTGGATGCTTAACCCACTGAGCCATCCAGGCACCCCTTTTTTTTTTTTAAATTACAAAAAAGCAGTACATTCATTATAGAAAAAATTGCATATAAACAAACAAGAATACAATATCAACCCAGAGACAACCATCTTTCATATCTTGGTGCATAACTTTCTAGGTCCTACTCTATACATATGTGTATGTGGGCCTAACACACACGGGTATAACAGAGTTGATACATATACATATTTCGTACAGATCCTACATGTATGTGTGTATGTACATATACACACATATCTGTATTTTTATAGAAAATGGTTTATTGTACCCAACTGCAACTGAAAACTATACCACAAACATTTTTTCCATGCCAATAAAAATATTTCTATACCATTACTCCAAACAGTTACTAAGTCTACTATGTGTTATACAAACATTTATTTAACAAATTCCTCAAAGCTAAATATTTTGACTTTCCCCAACTTTTTGCTGTTACAAACAGTGCTGTGAGAACCATCCACGTAATTCTCTGTATCTTAACGATTGCACAAGGCATCCTTTTGCAGAAGATAAAAAGCTGAGATTGCTTAGATCTACACTCTACCTCCCAGAATAAGCCCATCCTCTCTGGCTTATTAATGCTTACACAGGAAACTCACTCACTTGGTAACTGTTAAAAGTATGTATCACCAGGTGAAGAGAAAGCCTGTACTATTTCTAGGTCTAGGTTTGGAAACACACAGAGAATAATCAAGGGAGAGAATTACAGAAGTTGTGGCTTTGGGGATCAACTGGTTGAAAAGACAGTGCCATACTGAGATGCGCAAGGGTCCAAGAATGCGGCCTGCGTGGGCACGTTACAGGGAGGGAACATCTTCAGCGGAAAACTGCCTCTGGACGGTAAATTTTGGTCTTTTAAGAGAATTTAAGAGTATATATAATAACCATGTAAAAATGATCATAAAACATCTGGTACCTGGCTTCTCCAGTCTGTGTTTCTAGCTGGTTCACCCACGCCTTGTACACCTCCACGGGGCTCGTGTTGATGATCAGGGCCTTGTCATCCAGGATCTCTTTCACCACTGGAGCCAGGAGCTGGCGCAGCGTGTTCTGTCCTCGGGCGCCTCTGTTGAAGCTCACAACCATCTTGATGACCGTGGGGTTCCCGGTCACTATGTCCTGTACCTGATCTACCTTCGATCTAGAAAAAGCCCAGACCAAAACAAATGGGTTGCCTCTACGGACAGAGTTTTAAACAGCCAGCGTTCTCTGGCAGGCAAGGACTTCATGGGGCTCTACCTCCTCCACGACAATCGAAGGCGGCATGGTTTAAAAGCAAGCCATCCTTTGTAAGGTGTGTGTTCATTACGCGAGGGACTCAAGCATGTAAAAATAAGTGCTAGGCTTTAATTCCGATCTAGAAGGCAGGAAGGAACCGAAAGTGGACGGACACTATGAAGAATCCAGGGGGTCACTGTGCAAGTACTGTGTCCCATCCAGTTACCAAATTTCAAAAAACTTTCTCGATTCAATGAACAAACTCCACTTCTTCAAATCGGACTCAAATTCACCGCAGGGAAGCTTCTCGTGGAGACAGCCTCACATGGTGGAGAGAGCCCTTCTAGACTGCTGCGTGCCAACTCTTGTGAGCTTCCCTGATCCACCTTCCTTTCACCTCCATGCAGCCTCTCACCCTTCCACGTGACCACGTGCTCCCTCTGCACCCCCTTTTCCCTTCAGGGCCTCAGAGTGCTGTATTCCAGTCCTCATTTTACCCAGTCGTCCCCTCGGTTTCCTTTGCTGGGTCCTTTCCCCACATTTTAACTTGCTCTCACATCTTTACACATGCTCTACCCTCAGACCTCACGCATACATGCCATTCAGTGACTGTCTCCTTGGAACTTGTCCTCTGAGCTCAGCATCTAACCCACCTCTCTTTCCTGGAAGTTGGTCTTGGATTTCCAATTTGCTGCTGGACTTTTCCCCCGTCACGTTCTACACCTGTAGCTCATACGTACTGTGCTAAAAATCCAAACTGCATCTTTTTTCCTTCTGACTCCCCCATTTCTCTGACCTGTGCAGCTGCTGTTTATTCTATTCATATGCAGGAGCAGATCAATCCTCTAAACACCCAATCGATGGCCATGTCGATATGCTGCTTGAAGACCTTGCAGGGCTTCCAAGGAAGTGCACAGTGCCTTAGCACTTGGGCCTGGACTCCCTAGCTCCCATGATCCGGCCCAACCCATCTTTCTAGCTCCATCTCCTGTTCGTGACTAGTTAAATCACATTTTGGCTAGAAAGATCCTATGGTCTTTCGCAGACTTTGGCCCATGCTCTTTCTGTCGACATTGTGCCTTATTTCCCTTTTCCGTTTCTTCTTATAAAAAACTGTAGATATTCTTCAAGGATTTGGATCAACTATTTCCTCTCCCATAAAATCTTTACTGACTGACTTAACTGGAACTTCTCTCCCTCCCCCCTTTCTCATTTATTATCTTTTGGGTGGAATCGACACACATTACATTAGTTTCAGGTGTACAACTTAGCGATTTGACAAGTTTATACATTATTCTATGTTCCCCACGAATATAGTTGTGTCTGTCCCGTTACATTGTTACGTCGCTATTACAATATCATTTGTAACTGGAACTTTTCTTTCCATCCCTCTGGTGTTACACTGTGTGCGTCGTTCATTAGGACTCATTTATTCCAGTGCATACATTCCTATTTCTCATATATCCTCTTTCTCAGGCTGGCTTACAGATACGCTCAGGGCAGAGGTTCCCAGCTCACATGCTTCTGAGATCCTAAGGAACCAGTATAGCTCAAGTTATAAGAAGCTAGGAAGGCAATTGAGGCCCATCTCGTTGGCCAAGGGCATTTTTCCTGTATTTTTTTGGCTCCTTTAATATAGGTGTCTGTACTTTTTTTTTTTTTTTTACATTAACTGAATCAGAAAATAAATTAGCAAAATCAGTTTAAGTTTCAGTAAGAGAAGTAAAAGAAGACTTATTGGCAGAGACAGTTAACCCCATCTGTTTACAGCTTTACTACTCACAGAATTTTAATTAAGTTAAATTTTTTCCACTAACTTTCAAAAAAACTTTTGATTTTCAAGTTGCTGTTTACTTGCAAAATCAGAAGCTAATTTAGCTCTAAAAAAGCTATTAATGGTGGGAGAAATGTGCACCAGGAAATACCTAAAGTGTTGTAGAGATTTCTTAAGCAATTTGATATACTTGAATATGTATGAATAACTTTTAAGAATAATTTTAATTTTTTTTAGTAAGTCAGAGATAGCTGCCACTAAAATGATCTATTCATTGATATTTTTACATATATATTTATATACATACTTTATTTCTTCCTCCAGAGCAGTCTTAAAAAGCTTGAGGAGTAGATATTCTTCTCGCTGATTGGAAGCATAATTGTATAGTGTGAAAATAACAGTATCCATAAATTTAGTTGACTTATTCTGTGGCATCTGGAAAATCAGCTTGGCCAGGTACAAAGGGTTGGTCTAAAAGATAAGAAAGAAGATGGACAGAGTCCCCCCCAAAACTGTATGTTAATATATTATTAAACCAAAGAGGAGTACCCGATTCCCTTTATTTTTTTATTTTATTTTATTTTATTTTTTAAGATTTTATTTATTTATTTGACAGAGAGAGACAGTCAGCGAGAGAGGGAACACAAGCAGGGGGAGTGGGAGAGGAAGAAGGGCTCCCAGCGGAGGAGCCCGATGGGGGGCTCGATCCAAGAATGCTGGGATCATGCCCTGAGCTGAAGGCAGATGCTTAACAACTGCGCCACCCAGGTGTCCCCGATTCCCTTTAATATGTATAAAGCATATAGTGGAGTGTCTGACACATACTAAGACTTTAAAAGGTGTCGGCTAATATTAATACTATAGGAAGTTATATTATAAAGCTACAATAGGATTTAAGCCTTATATACTGTATATTTAATGAAACATATTATGTACATTATGCACTGTTAACCATTTCAAGCTACATTAATATTTATTGTAGAGACACAGAGGAGAGAGCGGTTGGCCAATAGAATCCGGTATTTGAAGAGACTGGCAGTAATGAACCAAGAGCCCAGCTACGTAGATTATTCTAGAAGGACTGATGAATGAACAGAAGGAAATATACCCCATATTCTGAGACAAGAAAGAAAAAAGAAAAGGATACGTTTACCTGTGGAGACAGTGGGATGGCTAGGATGTTTTACAAGGAGAGAGAAGGTAGGAGTGACGTAGGGAGGCTGAAAAGAGGGGTGAAGGTCAAGACAGTTGATGGATGAAATGGCAGAAGAAAGTGACAAGAAAAAAAAAGATGACTTAAAACTCAAGATTAAAAAAAAAAATTGACGTGGATTCCTGAGGGCTCTTCTGAGGATGGGGTTCCTGAGACGCAGCGGCAGCCTTCACGTATTACGGGATTTCTCCAGTAGCCACCCTAACCAGATGAGGTTAGAGGAGAACAACTACTATATAGGTTATAGAGGAAAATATTTACATAGAGAAATTAAATATCCCTAATTCTTCATCTTCCTTCTGATGAGAAAATGTTCCACACATGGGAACTCGTCTTCTTTTAATACACTCAAGCAGTTTGGCTGGAAAGTTTCTAAGGAAAACCCGAATTCTCGTTTACTTTACTGCTTAGGTGTACTTTCAAGCTCATCATGATCGGCTGAAAGTTTATGAAGCAGTAGCTGAGGACAACGTTTTCTTCACAGTTCTGCAGGGATTCTTCTCCCACACTAAGCATATGGATTAGGCGAAAGGAAACTCACTCTAAAGCTGAGGCGAGCCTACTCCTCGTGCCTCCCAGACGACCTGAGCACCTTCCAGGGAGGCTGAGGCGGAAGAGGCAAACGCAAAGGAAAACTTATCCTAGCCGACCTGTGCTTTGGCTCAGACTTCTTGCCAAGGCATCATTCAAAGGCCAAAGGAATCCAGACCATTTGCTTTTCTGTAGTTTCCTCAGTGATCTCAGGCTCATGGCTCCAAGAAATGCAAAGAAAAATACATGATTTCAAGAGACATCTCACTGGGTACAGCTGAGTGGTCGAACTCTGGCGCTCGCAGTTTGGGGCTGTTTGGGGAATAAGACTTGGTGGACTTATTCTCAACATGTTCCTGTGCTTTTCACCCTTTCCATTCATGGGTCTCCACTTAGAGAACAAGGTAAAAAATACAAGTCTTAGGCCAATGACCACAGTTTCACTTTCCTTATGACGCAAATTCTTTCAAAATCTAACTCTAGAAACTAAATCCTAAAGAAACCTCATACGTTGGGAGGTTCATGGATATCAAAACAAATGCCTAAGATTAAAATTCCAACTGGTGGATGACTACTATTCTAATTTAGGTCGATAAAAACCCTACCCTAACCAGGGGGAGCCCCCTTTCTTTCTGGAAAGTTTGCTGGGGTTAATTAAGCAATGGATTCTGCGAACAATACTGTTTTAACATTTTCCTTCTATGCTGCCACACTGTGGCCATCTGTGGCACTACACCTGCTTTCCAGTCTATTATTCCAGACAGAGAATTCTCCTCTGTATCTAACCTAACTTCTTTCATGGGGCAAACCACGCTCATTCATGGTTTGGGTAACGTGTTCTCTGTATACCTAATGCCAGTGTGGTCCCCAAGGAAGGATTCAGGGCCCTTCAGGCCTTGAGGGCGTAGCCACCAACAGCAGCAGCATCTCCACACAAAGGGACACCTGACTCATGGAAGAACTGCTGACCCACCTTTTTGGGGAAAGTTTTCCTGCCCAAGGGAAGGCTTTGTTTATCACTAACACTTGCTTACTCACTTTTCTTTGGAACTACGTGGATGTGCTGGTAGGGCAGATAAGGTGAATCAGTGATTAACCAAAACAGTAACTGGTCCACCACAGTCCAACCGTAAGCAGTTCAACTTATTCTCACCTGCACCCTGGAAGCAGTGGAAAGTGACTGTTCATTGACATCGTAGTAATGCCATGAAAACAATGAAATCAAAAAGATGCCCTCTTGCCCTAATCCAAACTCTCTGGTTCTTTTCTCAAAAGAAGGGCAGGCTGGTTCAGGTAAAGATCCATTTTGCACATACTTTAATTTTTTCATGGTGGACAGCATCTGCTTATATTATGAATAGGTTTATGCTGTCTCTGTGGATAGCTGTAATATAACACAGTCTCAGAAGCAGGGGCTCCGAAGTCAAACTGCCTGGGTTCCAATACCCCTGTTTTACCATTTACTGGCTGCATCTCAGTTTTCCTGTCTATAGTATGGGAATAACAATAATTACTATTTTCTCAGGATTGTAGAAAGAATTAAATGAGACGATGTACGTAAAGCATCCAGAATAGCACTTTGTACTCAGCAGGGGCTCAAACATGTCAGCGACTACAGCTTTACACTGGGAAAAGATCCACTGTAGACCACCAAGGAATACAGTATTGATCCAAAGCTTGTAGTGAAAGCAATTGTTCTCACCTGTAAAAGATAAAACAGCTGCTGATATGTTTCTAGTGTTTTTCTCCTCTCCTTACTCAAACTTTTAATTCCCTGGTTGTCAGTGTTATTCAGTATTTGCATTTCTCCACCTTTTTTCTTATTCAGCTTCGTTCTGTGTGAAATTACATCCTGGAAAAAAATTTATGAAATGATTACGTTTTATTCTGCTGTTTTTTACCTCCTCCCTTCACACACACCTTGAAACACATGTGTTGGAAAGATTAATTTTCCACATTTCCCTTAGGAAGAAACAAAAGACAGAGGATGTTAAATTAAGGAAACTCAGCTTGTAGATGAATTTGGCTTTTGTAATATTTGTTCTCCAAGCTGTACTTAGCTGTTCTTAAGATGTAATTTAGGCAACAATATATTTCAATTGGGAAAGAATGGTCTTGTCAACAAATGATTCTGGAATAACTGGATATCCGCATTTACAAGAAAGAAGTCAGACCCCTACGTCACACCATAAACAAAAATTAACTCAAAAGGGATCAAAGAACTAAGTGTAGTTAGCGCCTATAAAACTTTTGTAAGAAAACCTAGGCATACATCTTTGTCCCTTTGGATTAGGCAATGGTTTCTTACATATGACACCCAAAGCACTAGTGACAAAAGAAAAAATAAATTGGACTTCATAAAAAGTAAGACCTTTGTAAGTCAAAGAACACTACTAATGAAATAAAAAGACAACCCACAGAAGGGGAGAAAACACCTGCAGATTATACATCAACTGAGGGATTTAAAGAACTCTT
>NC_048220.1:51870801-51951843 GCF_002007445.2 Ailuropoda melanoleuca | reverse complement strand
TTTTTTAAGATTTTATTTATTTATTTGACAGAGAGAGACAGTCAGCGAGAGAGGGAACACAAGCAGGGGGAGTGGGAGAGGAAGAAGCAGGCTCCCAGCGGAGGAGCCCGATGGGGGGCTCGATCCAAGAATGCTGGGATCATGCCCTGAGCTGAAGGCAGATGCTTAACAACTGCGCCACCCAGGTGTCCCCGATTCCCTTTAATATGTATAAAGCATATAGTGGAGTGTCTGACACATACTAAGACTTTAAAAGGTGTCGGCTAATATTAATACTATAGGAAGTTATATTATAAAGCTACAATAGGATTTAAGCCTTATATACTGTATATTTAATGAAACATATTATGTACATTATGCACTGTTAACCATTTCAAGCTACATTAATATTTATTGTAGAGACACAGAGGAGAGAGCGGTTGGCCAATAGAATCCGGTATTTGAAGAGACTGGCAGTAATGAACCAAGAGCCCAGCTACGTAGATTATTCTAGAAGGACTGATGAATGAACAGAAGGAAATATACCCCATATTCTGAGACAAGAAAGAAAAAAGAAAAGGATACGTTTACCTGTGGAGACAGTGGGATGGCTAGGATGTTTTACAAGGAGAGAGAAGGTAGGAGTGACATAGGGAGGCTGAAAAGAGGGGTGAAGGTCAAGACAGTTGATGGATGAAATGGCAGAAGAAAGTGACAAGAAAAAAAAAGATGACTTAAAACTCAAGATTAAAAAAAAAAATTGACGTGGATTCCTGAGGGCTCTTCTGAGGATGGGGTTCCTGAGACGCAGCGGCAGCCTTCACGTATTACGGGATTTCTCCAGTAGCCACCCTAACCAGATGAGGTTAGAGGAGAACAACTACTATATAGGTTATAGAGGAAAATATTTACATAGAGAAATTAAATATCCCTAATTCTTCATCTTCCTTCTGATGAGAAAATGTTCCACACATGGGAACTCGTCTTCTTTTAATACACTCAAGCAGTTTGGCTGGAAAGTTTCTAAGGAAAACCCGAATTCTCGTTTACTTTACTGCTTAGGTGTACTTTCAAGCTCATCATGATCGGCTGAAAGTTTATGAAGCAGTAGCTGAGGACAACGTTTTCTTCACAGTTCTGCAGGGATTCTTCTCCCACACTAAGCATATGGATTAGGCGAAAGGAAACTCACTCTAAAGCTGAGGCGAGCCTACTCCTCGTGCCTCCCAGACGACCTGAGCACCTTCCAGGGAGGCTGAGGCGGAAGAGGCAAACGCAAAGGAAAACTTATCCTAGCCGACCTGTGCTTTGGCTCAGACTTCTTGCCAAGGCATCATTCAAAGGCCAAAGGAATCCAGACCATTTGCTTTTCTGTAGTTTCCTCAGTGATCTCAGGCTCATGGCTCCAAGAAATGCAAAGAAAAATACATGATTTCAAGAGACATCTCACTGGGTACAGCTGAGTGGTCGAACTCTGGCGCTCGCAGTTTGGGGCTGTTTGGGGAATAAGACTTGGTGGACTTATTCTCAACATGTTCCTGTGCTTTTCACCCTTTCCATTCATGGGTCTCCACTTAGAGAACAAGGTAAAAAATACAAGTCTTAGGCCAATGACCACAGTTTCACTTTCCTTATGACGCAAATTCTTTCAAAATCTAACTCTAGAAACTAAATCCTAAAGAAACCTCATACGTTGGGAGGTTCATGGATATCAAAACAAATGCCTAAGATTAAAATTCCAACTGGTGGATGACTACTATTCTAATTTAGGTCGATAAAAACCCTACCCTAACCAGGGGGAGCCCCCTTTCTTTCTGGAAAGTTTGCTGGGGTTAATTAAGCAATGGATTCTGCGAACAATACTGTTTTAACATTTTCCTTCTATGCTGCCACACTGTGGCCATCTGTGGCACTACACCTGCTTTCCAGTCTATTATTCCAGACAGAGAATTCTCCTCTGTATCTAACCTAACTTCTTTCATGGGGCAAACCACGCTCATTCATGGTTTGGGTAACGTGTTCTCTGTATACCTAATGCCAGTGTGGTCCCCAAGGAAGGATTCAGGGCCCTTCAGGCCTTGAGGGCGTAGCCACCAACAGCAGCAGCATCTCCACACAAAGGGACACCTGACTCATGGAAGAACTGCTGACCCACCTTTTTGGGGAAAGTTTTCCTGCCCAAGGGAAGGCTTTGTTTATCACTAACACTTGCTTACTCACTTTTCTTTGGAACTACGTGGATGTGCTGGTAGGGCAGATAAGGTGAATCAGTGATTAACCAAAACAGTAACTGGTCCACCACAGTCCAACCGTAAGCAGTTCAACTTATTCTCACCTGCACCCTGGAAGCAGTGGAAAGTGACTGTTCATTGACATCGTAGTAATGCCATGAAAACAATGAAATCAAAAAGATGCCCTCTTGCCCTAATCCAAACTCTCTGGTTCTTTTCTCAAAAGAAGGGCAGGCTGGTTCAGGTAAAGATCCATTTTGCACATACTTTAATTTTTTCATGGTGGACAGCATCTGCTTATATTATGAATAGGTTTATGCTGTCTCTGTGGATAGCTGTAATATAACACAGTCTCCGAAGCAGGGGCTCCGAAGTCAAACTGCCTGGGTTCCAATACCCCTGTTTTACCATTTACTGGCTGCATCTCAGTTTTCCTGTCTATAGTATGGGAATAACAATAATTACTATTTTCTCAGGATTGTAGAAAGAATTAAATGAGACGATGTACGTAAAGCATCCAGAATAGCACTTTGTACTCAGCAGGGGCTCAAACATGTCAGCGACTACAGCTTTACACTGGGAAAAGATCCACTGTAGACCACCAAGGAATACAGTATTGATCCAAAGCTTGTAGTGAAAGCAATTGTTCTCACCTGTAAAAGATAAAACAGCTGCTGATATGTTTCTAGTGTTTTTCTCCTCTCCTTACTCAAACTTTTAATTCCCTGGTTGTCAGTGTTATTCAGTATTTGCATTTCTCCACCTTTTTTCTTATTCAGCTTCGTTCTGTGTGAAATTACATCCTGGAAAAAAATTTATGAAATGATTACGTTTTATTCTGCTGTTTTTTACCTCCTCCCTTCACACACACCTTGAAACACATGTGTTGGAAAGATTAATTTTCCACATTTCCCTTAGGAAGAAACAAAAGACAGAGGATGTTAAATTAAGGAAACTCAGCTTGCAGATGAATTTGGCTTTTGTAATATTTGTTCTCCAAGCTGTACTTAGCTGTTCTTAAGATGTAATTTAGGCAACAATATATTTCAATCGGGAAAGAATGGTCTTGTCAACAAATGATTCTGGAATAACTGGATATCCACATTTACAAGAAAGAAGTCAGACCCCTACCTCACACCATAAACAAAAATTAACTCAAAAGGGATCAAAGAACTAAGTGTAGTTAGCGTCTATAAAACTTTTGAAAGAAAAGCTAGGCATACATCTTTGTCCCTTTGGATTAGGCAATGGTTTCTTACATATGACACCCAAAGCACTAGTGACAAAAGAAAAAATAAATTGGACTTCATAAAAAGTAAGACCTTTGTAAGTCAAAGAACACTACTAATGAAATAAAAAGACAACCCACAGAAGGGGAGAAAACACCTGCAGATTATACATCAACTGAGGGATTTAAAGAACTCTTAAATCTCAAAAGTAAAGGCAGCCCAATCAAACACGGGCAACAGATTTGAATAGACGTCTTCCCAAGTCATACCTTGCTGGTGGGAATGTAAAATGGTATATCCACTTAGAAAACATTCTGGCAGTCCTTCAAAAGTTAAACACAGAGTTACCATATGACCCAGCAATTCCACTCTTAGGTATATGCATCCAAGAGAATGGAAGACCAATGCCCACACAAAAACGTGTACATGAATGCTCACAGCAGAATTATTCATAATACCCCCAAAGAGGAAACAACTCCTATGTTCATTAACTGATGAATGGATAGAAAAAATGTGGTATATCCATACAATGGAATGTTCTTTGTCAATAAAGAGGAATGAAGTACTGATTCAGGCTAAAACATGGGTGAACCTTAAAAACACTATACTAAAGGAAAGAAGCCAGTCACAACAGACTGCATACTGTGTGATTCCATTCATATGAAATATCCACAATAGGGAAATCTGTTTGGCCAGAAAGTAGATTACTAGTTGCTCTGCTGTAGGTAGTAATTGTTAACGAATATGGGTGTTGTTTTTATGAACTGGAATGTTATTCACATATGATAAAACTTACATGCTATCTAATCTGAGAACATTTTCTCTGGGGTTT
Organism: Ailuropoda melanoleuca; assembly: GCF_002007445.2. NCBI lineage: Eukaryota > Metazoa > Chordata > Mammalia > Carnivora > Ursidae > Ailuropoda > Ailuropoda melanoleuca. The sequence goes on along the minus strand of NC_048220.1, from coordinate 51,947,572 downwards.
CTTTTTGGGGTGAATATTCTAGAACAATGGAAGTTATAGTCCCACAATTTTGTGAATATACCAAACACCACTAAAGTGTACACTTTTAAAGAATGCATTAGATCTTCTCAAAAAATATGCAATGTAGCAATTAGAGATGGAAGTGAAAGGAATCCCCTAAATATTTAACAAAGTTTATTTTTCTCAATCATGCTCCTTTAACCATTTACAAAAGAATCTTGGGAAAGGTGTGGCTGCAAACCTTGTCAAGTAGTCACTTCAGGCTACTGTGTCCCCTTCAGGTGCATAAAGGGTCAGGAACGAGAGCAGGACTCTTAGGTAAGGGCCTACCAAATATTTTTACAGGAACCCACAGCACAAAAGACATCTTGCATCTTTTGCTGGTAAGCACACATGCACATGCAATATGAAATACTTATCCATACTACTGGGATACACTTTGATATCTTCAATTTGCTCTTATTCAACTTTTTAAAGATTGCTGATGTGACTCGTTTAATTGCTTTCATGACCCACCAATGGTGCATCACTCAAATGAATGCCAATGCTCTAGAATGCCTGCCTCCTCTGCCACTAACAATGGGCCACTGTCCCACAGAGCAGGCGGCAATAAAGCTGTTTTTCCTAAATCTTCCATCTGCTTCCCTGGGCTCTTAGCCAGGCCTCCGTGGGAGGAGTCGATCTGTAGCCAGCAGCAGGATGTTCGACCACAGTTCCTGAAGAGGGGCACTCTGGGAATTTCAGCCAATACAAGGCTTTACGGTGTGTGCATCACTGGATCAGTGGTCATCCAGCGTCCCTGGCCCGTGTCCATCAGACGCCCGTAGGGACCCCTAGTCATTCTGATGACCAAAAATGTGCCTGCCACCACCTCCAATGGCCCCTGGGAATGAGAACGACCATCAGCTTTTGCGTACGGGTTCTAAATCTGTTTATGTCCTAGCACCCTGTTCTCCCATAGCAAAGGTCAGTCCACAGGTAGGGGGAAAAAAAAACACAATAAAAACCTTGGAGTTCTGCTGTCAGATAGTTCCATGTGGTTATAACCACTGTCTTGTGGGTCAGTGATTTTTCTCTTTGCCATTCTCAGCTTAGGGAGGGGCTACTTGGACTTCATTCTTTACTTCTGTCCTCCTAACTGCTAGTATGCAGAAATAGGGGGATTTGATTTGATTTGATTTTTTAAAAAGGTAACATTTTCACCCTTATTTCATAAGCATATGAAAAATGTCAGGATGGAGAAAGGAAGTGTACTAATAAGCACCAGCTGGAGGTTAAGGGGAAGTCTGGGCAGGCAGCTGCTTGACATCCTTATTGAGAAGAAGTCCTAAAACATCATTAGATTAAGTCTGGCTTACAGCTCCATATATCCCAGCTTTCTTCTCTTCAAGTCATCAGTGAGGCACAAATCATTCAAGTCTCTCAAATACGTGCAGTAAATACATTACCTTGGTTTTACATATGTGGCAGACAAAAAATCTTGGTATTTAACTCCCCCTCCAATTATTTTCAATGGAGGTGGCTCTGGAAACTCAAGACTTTTCATTTGTTTTGTTCCTAGACTTCTTTATGTTATGGTTCTGGACATACACAGAAGAGAAGTGAGAAGAGAGGGCGGGAGTGGCAAGCAAGCTCTGGGGCAGAACTAAGTTTCTTTGCATTAGAAAAGAGACACTGGGTGAGGGCAGGACAGGGAGAGGAATCCAGGGTGGGAAGCTGGAGAATCAGATGCTGGGTCCTGGAGGGGAAGGGGCGGGGGAGCCAGCAGCTGGGCAGCTGGAACAGTGTCTGCTCCAGATCCCAATGCCTACCGAGTTGTGTGGGTCATGGCAAAAAGCTCACCTTCCCTCTTCCTACTTCCCTGAAATGATGCCTTGCTCAACACTGCTCCTGTCTCAGCAGAAGTCTTCTTTGGGAAGTTTGAAGAAGGAGCTGAAAGCCAACCAAGCAGGGGTTCCAAACGCATATGCTTTTCGCTAATAGAAATTTCATGTCCCTTATTCTTACCAATAAATCTTGAACATGGGAGAACAGTGGTTTGAAGGAGCAAGTGTTTAACTTGTTCATGATATTCCCTCATTTTGAGGTTGCCCTGATGGCCACCATTTTGTCCCTTCCCCTGACCACAGGATACCTGCATGCAGGTCACAGGCTGTAACATAAAAAACTGTTTAGAAGGTGTAGAGTGGTACAAAGCTTTGGGCTTCGGAGACGCGAAAGCAGGGGGTACCTGCACAGCCTTGTTAGTTCTGTGACCTCGCCTGGCTTAACCTCTCCAAGCCTGTTTCCTGAATCTATAAAATGGGCTCGATAATAGCAGTCTCAGTTGCTGTGAAGGTTAAAAACAATGTATGTGAAGCATTTGGTACATTTTTCAGTGAAGAAAACAAGGCTCAGAGAGGTTAAGAAACATGCCCAGGGAAACATGCTAATATCTGCAGTGAAGTGGTGAGATTAAGCTGTAAAATTAGCCTTCCCCTGGGTTTTCAGTAGGCCTAGCCTGCACGTCTGCCCTCCTATTACACACCACATTCATCAGTGAACGTTTCAGGGATTCAAGACTCCTCTTCTCTCTTAAAAAAAGATTTATTTGCTTATTTTAGAGCGAGAGCTCGTGTGCACTCATGTGAGTGGGGAGGGGGGCAGAGAGAGAGGGAGAGAATCTCAGGTGGGCTCCCCGCTAGCGTGGAGTCGGATGAAGGGCTGGACCCTACCGCCCTGAGATCCTGACCTGAACTGAAATCGACAGTTGGACACTTAACCGATGGAGCCACCCAGGCGCCCCAAGTTTACTTTTACTTTCTATTCAGATTTTCTTTCAAGCTAGACTTTATACCGTTCTTCCTTTCTACNAGATCCTGACCTGAACTGAAATCGACAGTTGGACACTTAACCGATGGAGCCACCCAGGCGCCCCAAGTTTACCTTTACTTTCTATTCAGATTTTCTTTCAAGCTAGACTTTATACCTTTCTTCCTTTCTACTTTTCTAAGAAACTGCTGCTTCAGTTGCTTTGTCTCCATCTCTGAGCCATTTTTTTTGTTGTTGTTGGCCTAAAACCAATGTTAGCCATTTTATTCACCCACTGACTTTCTGTGATTTCTAGGAGGAATGTCNGACCCCGCAACGCCGGGATCACGCCCTGAGCCGAAGGCAGACGCCCAACCGCTGTGCCACCCAGGCGCCCCTCCTTTCTACTTTTCTAAGAAACTGCTGCTTCAGTTGCTTTGTCTCCATCTCTGAGCCATTTTTTTGTTGTTGTTGTTGGCCTAAAACCAATGTTAGCCATTTTATTCACCCACTGACTTTCTGTGATTTCTAGGAGGAATGTCTGTCTGTCTGTCTGTCTATCTATCTATCTATCTATCTATCTATCTATCTATGTCTATACTCAACATGGGGGGGCTTGGATTCATGATCCCAAGATCAAGAGTTTCGTGCTCTACCAACTGAGCCAGCCAGGTGAGGAAATGTCAAGTTTAGAAAAATTTTAGAGAGCTGGAGTTGTTCTTTATAAACTAAGTTACTTCCTTCAAAAACCTTTCTTTCCTCACTAAACACATGCTCGGTATGTACGCATGTATGTATGTATTTATTTAAAAGATTTTATTTATTTATTTGACAGAGAGAGAGAGAGAGAGCGAGCGCACAAGCAGAGGAGCTACAGGGAGAGGGAGAGGGAGAAGTAGGCTCCCTGCCGAGCAGAGAACCCAACTGGGGCTCGATCCCAGACCCCAGGGTCATTACCTAAGCTGAAGACAGATGCTTAACGGACTGAGCCACCCAGGGGCCCCAACATGCTCAGTAGTTTAAAAAAAAAAAAAAAGAAGAAGAATCAAGAAGTTTAATTTTACAAGCCCCCCCAAAGAAAAATCATTTAACTTCTTTTTCTAGCTTGCTTGCTTGCTTGCTTCTACAACAAATGAAGTCATACTGCTTTAGGTTCTGCTGTCTTGTCTCTTGTATTGCAAACTTCCCCCCTGCCCTTAAATGTTCTTTGAAAACATTATTTTTAGGGGCTATGTAACCTACATGTTAAACTAATTCTGTTGTTCTCTGTTTATTGTTTTTGTGTTTGGGTTGTTTCTCACTTTTTCACTGCTATAAATTAAGCTTCCACTGTACTGTTCTTATCATCAAACGAAAAAGGCTACTATCAGTAATAAGACTAAAGACCATATACTTAACGATCATTAGCTTGATTTCCAATAAGTAATCAATATTTAGTACTTGAAAAAATAAGCTGAAAAATTAGCTCTGTTTCACAATGTTATCAATTGGGAATACTTTTTAAAAATCTTAAGCATTCCTACGGACCTGAAAATTTGCCATGATTTCATTTTCCACATGAATAACAAGCGACATGTTACGTCTACTATTCAGTGTTTTGCAACTAACTAGCCTTTATTTTAAAAGGCAAGGCATTTCCTGTTTACAACTTTATGGGAGTAGGGTAAAACAGCAGTTGAAGGCCAAAAAAGGCATTTTCTGAAGGACCTTCTGGAATATATTAAACTTTACAAATTCTCATGTTTGTCAAATAATCCAAACACATTTTTTTTTCTTAAAAAGGAGAGAAGTACTATTTTTCTGGATAAAATAATAAAAACAGACTTAATACAGAATGTTTAAATAGTACTTTTCTTAATAGTTAGAAAAGACCATCATTTCCTATTTTATAAATTGCTCTATTTTCCTTATTTTCTGTGCACTATTTCACTATTTCTCTCTGAGGGCTGGAGACAAGAGTGGGGCATTCATTTCCACTTCTCTGCTGGCCTCCTGAGCCGTGCTTTTCCCAGTTTTCCAGAACCACAGACTCAAGTCAGTGGCAGTTGGCACTCTATGTTTGACCCATGGTAGCTTTCTCAGAGTTTCCAGAAGGTCAACTTCTTACGGCCCTCCCGACCTATCTGTTTTCTGAAAACTGATGTGGCACTGGGCCAGGGACAGGGAGACACATCTTACTCTACAAATCAACTTTCTTGGGTAAAAATGAACCTTTTCACAGGGTTTGAGAGAGCTCTAAAATGAACAGGCTTCACAGAGGTACAAAACTATAGCACTGTTTACTTAGAGGCTGTTTTGGGGGCAGTCTGCTCCGTAGGGGCCATTTCGGAAATGCGTCAAGGTGTTTGTTTTTATTTTTAAAAGATTGAATTGATTTATTTAGGGGGAGAGAGAGAGAGAACGTGAGTGAGGGTAAGGGGAGAGAGAGAGGGAGAGGGAGAATCTCAAGCCAACTCTGGACTGAGCACTGAGCCCAATGCAGGGCTTGATCTCACGACCCTGAGATCATGACCTGAGCTGAAATCAAGAGTCGGACCTCCAACCGACTCAGCCACCAGGCCTGTAAAGATTTTTTTTTTTTTTTTTTAACATCTAACAAGTGGAAGGTACTACTGGTTTCTAGTGGGTGGGGGCAGGGACGCTCTGTTGTCCTGCAATATGTAGGACAGTCCTACGTAAATTCCTCACATTTTGCATGGCTGGATTTTTCAATGTCCTGCTGGTTATTCATGTAGGTCGAAATTCTGTGATTATTTGAGCCTAAAAACTAATTGTTTTAGATATAAGCAAAATACATTTCTCCCCAATTTTAATATACACTGACTTTTCTAAGACTGCAATTCTGTGGGGGGAGATCAACTTGCTTACTCTGAACTTTACAAAGAGTTGTTTTCCATTCTGGAAAATGCAATCAGACAGTTCCCCCACTCACTGGCATCAGTCGCATCTGCCCCTCTCCGTACTTTGTTCAGTCTGTGGTTACTCTGGGAAGAGGCCCAAGCCTCAGGCAACTTACTCACATCTTCTAATGGCACTGGTCCCATGCACTTTCATGTTGAAATCCATGCTTTTCTAATCCATTACTGTTTTATATTCATGGAAAGGCCTTAGTCTTATTATGAAGATACATATGTAAGTAGGCTCTGTTTCATATAAGTTTCATTTCAGAATGGTAAAGAGGTCTTACAAAATATGTTATAAGGGGCAGGGGTCTAAAATTTTGCAGGTCTGAGAACCATGAGAAAAATGGTGAGTGAATTTGGACAACACATTGTGGATTCCTAACGAGTTTAGCTAGACAAAGGTGTTGTGGGCAAATACACGTGCCCCTTCTCTCTTCTGGGAGCTGAAGGCCCCACGGATGGCACTGACCTCCAGTGTGATCCTATTCTTCACCAGGAGCCCAATCTTGATGTCCATCAAGTTCAGGTCTTTCTCGAGCTGTTGATTGCCTCTGATCTTGGTCACCACTTCTTCCCTTAACCGTGCTACCTCCAGCTCCTCCTGGAAATCCAAGTTACTTTGGTCCAATAGGTGTACAAATTTTCGGATCACTGTTAACGGTGGGTTTTCAGAGCCAACTGTAGGTAAAGGAAGAGGCATGCTTTAATCAGGCATGTTTGGAATTATCAACAATAGGAGAGGAATCAGGTATTTCACTAAAGCATTACTACAAAAATACAGCAGTGGAAGTACTTGGTCACTGGAGTGACTCATTCTGCCCATGTCAAATCTGGACAGGGAAACTGATCATATAAATAACTGCACACCACTGATGCCATGTGGTCTGTCTTCTCCTTATCTAATTCTCATTTATCAGCCTTCTCCCACACTGCTTCAAGGACTCTCCCACTGAGAACATAGTTCTACCTATCTGTGCCTTATTGATGAGGAACGTGAGAATGCATGTCAACTAAGTTATCTCTGAGGCCTTGTGGCTGAGCCAGATAAGAGATTTCTGTTCTTGCCACAGGAAACGGAAAGTGGCTTCTCTCAGCCCAAAAGACCATGGGGGAGAGAGCAGGAATTAGGTGAAAAGTGAATTAGAAAAAGTCAATGAGGGCAGAACTGTAAGTCCAAACAGGAGCCAATGGAATGACAAGTGGAACACACGTTCTATGTGGCACAAATAAAAGGATTTTAGAAATTGAAATTTGGTCCCTGTCCTTTTAGCACGGACCAAGGGAGGGCACTCAGAGTCTGGGAGACCAGCCTCGGCTGTTGAGAGGGGGGTCTAAATTCTAAAAGGGTTTCTCCTCAGTGCTTTGAACATTCATTATGCTTTAATTCCCTGGTACTCTGACTTCACAAAAAATACATTTGTTAAAGTGTTTCTGTGAACACCGGATCAACTGTTAGAATAAACGACCTGGACCTTCAGTGATGAAAGGTCATACACAACAACACGAAGATGACTTGAAAGAGCTCAGCCCCGTTGTGGCAACTTCCATCGCCATCCTCTCCCTTACACTGAGTCCCTAACCCATCTTCTTTTTACTTCCGGCTTGGTTCTGTGCTGTTTCGACATTCAAGAAATAAAAAGGGTTAAACCAACAACACAAAGAACAGCATGAACCCCACATGAACAACCAAATCTAGGGGCATCTATATTAGTATCTTGCACTTCTGATGGGCTTTATTGGAGAAATTACTTTGGCCCTTGGGACCCTTCCTTTCCTGATCACTGAAGCACGTGTGACTTTATTTTCTACCATTTCTAACAATGACGTTGCTAATGACATGGCCATTTCAGAAAAAGCCTGAGCAATGCTCTAGAGCTCATGTGTGTAGCTAAGCTGGGAGAACACGAGCCAGCTCCTCTGGTCTCAAACTCTCTCTCTCTGTTCCTAAGGACCGCTTATCTCTGTAGGTGCCAATAAGCATGTTAGAAACAAATTAGTATTTTAGCTTTACTAATTATTATGGCCCAAATTTAGAATTTCCTCTGTCAACAGTAGGCTTGTGACATATTCAGGCTGGGAATCACTTTGGGGTATTTTAATTTCAGAGAATCACCTAACTTGAGTCAGCACTGAGAAGGAGCCATATCACAGTTGCACCAACTTCCAAGCCTGAAGGTACTCAATGACTTTCCAGAAGGAATGGGTGAAAATGGATGATGACAAACTAATAAAAGTGACTTTTTTTTTCAGATTAAAAATGCCTTAGTCTTGGGGCACCTAGGTAGCTTAGTCGGTTAACTGTCTGCCTTCGGCTCAGGTCATGATCTCAAGGTCCTGGGATCGAGCCCCATGTCAGCTCCCTGATCAGAGGGGAGCCTGCTTCTCCCTCTCCCTCCTGCTCATGCTGTCTCTCACTATCTCTCTCTCTCTCTCAAATAAATAAATCTTAAAAAAAATGCCTTAGTCTTACGAAGATGCTGAATTGAGAAAGAAATGAAAATTTACATTTCGGTTACCAGAAAACCACCCTGTCTGCTAAAACCTAGAGCAGCTTCCATCTAACTTATTCACGAACATAGTTTCTATCTACCTTCTATGCTTTAACACAAAATCACCTGGGTTTTTAAAATAGAATTTCTTCTGTCTTTGTAATTAAAAAAAAAATGTAAAGGGGTGCCTGGGTGGCTCAGTTGGTTAAGTGTCCAATTCTTGACTTTGGCTCAGGTCATGATCTTGGGGTCATGAGATCAAGCCCTGCATTGGGCTCCATGCTCAGCACAGCGTCTGCTTGAGATTCTCTCTCTCCCTCTTCTTTTGCCCCTTCCTTCTCTCACACTCTTTCTCTCTCAAATAAATAAATAACAGTATTTAAAAAAATGTAAAAAAGTGAAAAGCATCCCCACAACTGACCACAAAAACATGTTACCTATGATAAAATGAAAAGCAGCCTGTGTTCATTTGGAAAATTTATCCTTAAATTGTCTTTCATGAGCAAAGGCGGCAGCAAACCTGTTTAAGCATGTTAGGGCTCAGAAAACAAAATCCCTATTTAGCCTTCTTGTAAAACACTTAAAGGTATCCACCAAGTGAGAGATTAATCTCATTAATTCAACAACGGAGAAGTGTGGTCCTGAAAAGACTGGCTGGCCTTTCCTCACTTAGCTTGCACAGGGGATTCTGAGTCCAGCAGAATGATGTGTTATCCAATGCATTCTGCAGGCTGGAGGCAGAACCTGGTCTCTAAATCTTCCTGAGGCTGTCCCTTAACAATTACCAGGGAAGACCTTTCTTGAGCCACATATTTCATCCCAAAACTCAGATGGACTTTAGGCAATAAAGGGTACTGGCTAAACTACTTCCTAGGCACAGTGCTGGTTACATTACTCAACTTTTACTTCCTCCAAAAAATAAAAATAAGAAGCAAGGCAGAGGTAGACACAGCACAATGGCCATTTTCATGACTAAGATGCACAAATCTTGATTTTTTTTTTACCCTCTCAAAACTAATTTGGAATGACCTGAGCAAAATATTTAAAAAGTTTGTGCAATACTATTAAGTTTATCACCAAGTTCTTAATCTATCACATGCTCTTGTGATAGTAAGAATGCTAAAAATTCAGCATATAAAAAAGGATCTTCACTATGCAAAGAACAGAAGAACATACGCAAAGTTGGGATTGTAAATAGTGCAAAATGTGAATGTTATTTCTGGGTGATTTTTATTTTATTTTGCTGTTTTAAAACTTTCTAAAAATATATTAGTATTATAATAAAAAATATTTAAAAACCATAGGGACCATGGAAAGCCTAGAATGAAATTATAAGATGTTCATAGCCATCTTTGGGAGATGAGTTTTTGCCCTTCTTATTCATATTTTTCCTTCTTACTCATGTTTCCAAAATTTCTTATATGGACATATTTCTTATATGAACACTGTTTTGTTTGTTTGTTTGTGTATTTATTTATGAGGAGAAAAAAGTCGTAGGCCAACAAAACAAATTAAACAGTCCAAACCTAAGTTATCTTCTGGATAACTGCTGTGCATTAGATTTCCGACTCTAGCTCAAATTTAATATAAAAATATCAGCATTTATGCCAACTCCATTCTTTCTGAAGAAATCATATCACTCTACCTATCCCTTCCTCTCGTAACAGGAAGTCCCACTTTCTGCCGTCAACGTTCCTTTGTGCACCAGTTCAGAATGTGCGGTCTGTGATGGTCAAAACCTACTGGAAACAACGGACAACTTCTGTTTCTCGAGCAGCCTCTAAAGTGACTACGATGTTTTTGTTTTTGCCTCATTTATAAGGAATCCATACTTTGTTTCAGAATATAGATGATCCCCAGCTAGTGATGGCTTGACTTACAATGTTTTGACTTCAGGATGGTGCAAATGCCATCCACATTCAATAGGAAAGTACTTTGAATTTTGAATTTGCATCTTTTCCCAGGCTAGCGCATGCCATAGGATGCTCTCTTCTGATGCTGGGAGGCAGCAGTGAGCCACAGCTCCCCGTCAGCCACGTGATCACGAGGGTAAACAACCCATACATTCAGGACCACTCTGTTTTTCACTTGCAGTGTGATATTCAATAGGTAACACGAGCTATTCAACTCTTCACTATAAAATAGGCTTTGTGTTAGATGATTTGTCCAACTGTAGGCTAACATAAGTGCTCCGAGCACATTTAAGGCAGGCCAGGCTAAGCTATGATGTTCCGTAGATAAGGTGTGCTAAATGCATTTTCAACTTAGGATATCGTCAACTTGTGATGGGTTTATCAGGACAAAACCCTACTGTTAGTGGAGAAAGATCTGTACTCCCACTTACCCAATGTTTTGTAGTCATCTCTAGCTTTGTTTGCTCTCAGCAGAGACTGTATTTTCACAATTTCATTTTTCTGCAAAAGAATGAGACCAGTCATGATCTTCCCAAGGCTCATCTCTTCCACAAATGTAGAACTCAGAACTACTTAAGAACTGACAGTATTTAAGAATGGACACTATTTAGGGGCACCGGGCTGGCTCAGGTGGTGGAGCATACGACTCTTGATCTCAGGGTTGTGAGTTGGAGCCCCATCTTGGGTGTAGAGATTACTCAAAAATTTTTTTTTCATTTTATATAAAAGAATATTTTAATTCTTGTCCTTAGGAACTATAAAGACTACACATGATTTGGAAATGAGACTGTACCAAACAATAGCTAAAGAACCATCCACTCTATGCCTTGTCTTTGGTCTGGTCACTCAGAATTTTAATTATTTATTTTAGAGAGAGAGAGTTGATGGGGAGGGGCAGACAGAGAGAGGGAAAATTGAAAGCAGACTCCCTGCTGAGCACGGAACCCGATGCAGGGCTCGATCCCACCACACTGAGATCATGACCTGAGCTGAAATCAAGTCAGACGCTCAACTAGTTGGGCCGCCCAGGCACCTCTGGTCACTCAGAATTATGTTATCATCTGATTGTTGTTGCTTGTCACCTCATATTATTTTCATCTGTGTATTTACCATAGTCTCTTTTGCCTTCCACATAAATTCGGGACCCCTTTTCCACATACTGATATACCACCTCTCTGATGCCTGGTTGGAATACTGATATTCTGTGCCACGTTGTCTTCTGACTGACATCACCCATTTGGTATGCTTCACTCTCCCCTGACTGCCACATCTCATTCGTTGCCAAAGAAGATACTGTGACTGGGTTCCCCCCTCCCATCTGTCTCATGACGGGGTCCTGACCCACTCGCCTGAGTAGCTGCACATGGTTCAGAGATCTTTCAAGAGCCAAGCTGCTCGCTATTTCAGACTCACATCTCACAAACTGATGAAATGACTCTAATACAGGTCTTTGAAACATGGCTTCTACTGGCTTTTCCAACAAGCTAGTCTTTGGTCTTCCCCTAGCCAAGGACTTGTGGCTCCCTCCCTCCCTGGATACGCCCAAAAATAAAACTCTTTTTTTTTTTTTTTTTTAAAGAATGAAAACTATTTAGAACTGACAATATTTAGATGGAGTGTATTCAATGTTCATTTTTTGCATTTTCTTTGCAGACCAAGGGTCAGATAAGTTAGCTAAAAGTATTGACAAGATTATATGGGACTGTTTATATAGGGTTCTAAAAGTCTTTAGTCCCAAATTGAGATGATTCAATCTATATTCACTTATCTATTCTTTAATGATTCTGAAAAAACTTCTTCCTGTGGGCTTCTATTTAAGTTTATCAGTTAGCAGTTAGAAAAACTTTACAATCAGTATTGGAAAAGACTCATCTGGAATCTTTTCTCTTTGGCATTACTAGTCCACATCCATTTCTTCTCACACATTTCCTTTGCAGTCCTAACTAGTGAAGTCTTGCTCTGAACATGAACTCTGAATTAAAAAAAGTAAGCTTCAAATATTATCGCACTGAGTTCTTAAGACCTGTCATTTCCTCCTACTGTTCATTTCCACCATTTAGCTTTGGATTAAAAAAAAAAAATGTTAGGTTACTGATGTATACATTGCAACTGTCCATCCAACTAAGTAACATGGATGTTTTAGAACTTGAGCCAAAGGCAGCGGGGGAGACAAGAAAATATCACTTAACTCAATTAAAAGCTTTGGTGTGTGTCTTTGGGCAAAAGGAAGCAAGTGCATGAAAAATATTTATGAAAGAAGACATTTCATTTTCTCTTCCTGAACTGACAAAATATTCTATTTAATATAAAGACTAGACAGGAACACATGCAGCCAGCATATACAATATACTAACAGTCTTCCATTCGGTTCTCTTCTAAAAACATTTCCACCGTTCAATAGAAATCATTCAACGCTAACGTTCAACAAAGCATTCATTCAGTTCATTCTCAGCCTGAGTGAGAATCCCCTTGCATGTCTCTTACATGATCTCTGAAATACTGCAGTCGTGCGAGGTAATTCCTCCGTGCTACTATCATCCGGAACCAGGACTGAATCTAAAAGAGAGTTAAATAGAGAAATCAAGGCAATTACTAAACAACCTTTAATTTTTTTTTTTAAAGATTTTATTTATTTATTTGACAGAGACAGCCAGCGAGAGAGGGAACACAAGCAGGGGGAGTGGGAGAGGAAGAAGCAGGCTCATAGCGGAGAAGCCTGATGTGGGGCTCGATCCCATAACGCTGGGATCATGCCCTGAGCCGACGGCCAGACGCTTAACCGCTGTGCCACCCAGGCGCCCCTAAACAACCTTTAATATCTTTTCATGCAGTCTTCCTAAAGATCATATTGATAATTTGATAAAAAAAAAAAAGTAAGAGTGAGCAGCCCCCCAAATAATTAACATCCTAAGTCTCATCTTCTTCTCCTACTTCTTTTATTGCTTTTTTCCTAGGGGTTCAAAGCATTTTATACCTTATGGTGGGGAAGGTAATGTAGCTTTGTACCACTTTGCTTTAATCTCAGTAAATAAAAACCAAGGGGGCAAGGCAGAGTAGCTACTGCTACTATTACTCAGGGAATCAAAAACCAAGTCCGGAGTTTCTTCCACCATCCCTTAAAGGCATCCAGGATCCTTTAGGTCTTTACAGGAAAACACGTCCAGAGTTCTCATGAGGGACCAGTCTGGACCTACAGTTTTCCGAGACAACGGCGTGTGTTCCATGGAAAGCACAGCACATTACCAAGGAACACGATGGCTCTAGATGATGTCATTCTCTGCCTTCACAGTTTAAAAGGTCTTTTGAATTAATCTCATTTGATTCCAATCTCTCTCCAGCCCTGCTATTCCAACTCTAATCTGGATTTCCCCATTGTCTGCAAGTCCACCTCTGGGCAGTCCTCTGGTTTTCAGCACTGGGCAGTGGGCACCCCAGTGCCTTTTCTTTTTCTAAACTCAGAGTCATCAGCTTGGGTTGAGAGCAGGGTTAGACCTGCTCACCACTCACATACAGGTCCTAACTTAGTTCTGCTTCTTCTTGTCACTGGTTTTGCATTTGCCTAACAAATTGGGTTTTGTACCGTTAAGTTTTGTAAATATTATTAGAGAATATGGTAAGAGGCATGTGAAATAACACAGTTTTCCCCCAGAGCTTAAAAATTCAATTTGGACTTCCTAGAGAAAGAGCATTTACAGGTTATGAAACACGTAGAGCGTTTTAAGAGACTCGAAGATGATCACCTAAGTGAGTAATGGACATGGGACTCAAACCTGGGAATTAACTCCGACTTCGAAACTCCTATGTACTCTTTCTATAATCTGTCTTCCAGGAGCAAAACTAAAATGAAGAGAAAGGTTTAAGTCAAGCACTTGATAAGGTAGGAAGGAATGTTTACCTTCACAATAGAATCAATATTATCAATCAACATTTGCCGCCTGCGCGAATATGCTTTCCGTTGTTTACGTCCCTTCCAAAAAGCCTGTGGGGAAGAACAAGTAACAGAATTACTGATGTGCAACGGTTTCCCACTTAATTTCAGAAAACGCAAGAACAGAGTACATCTCAGGAGGCACTGCGTTGGGACACTGTCAGGGGCCCTCCCTTCCAAATCTCATGTGGACACCATCACTGGGAGGTGGACGTTATGCTGAACCAGCTCACAGCTTGTCCCAAACTTGGGACAGCACATGTACCAGGTAGAAGCCCAGTTTCCCATTTGAAAGCTTAATTTTACCAAGGCTCTGGGTGACAAGAAGTAATAATAAAACGGAATTTCCCTGAAACATACAAAGAGATTAACTGAGTACTGCTATCATGTGGTAACAACATAAGATGCTTCGGAATCATGACCAGTAAGTATCTTTACTCCAGCAAGGGACCCACGGTGGCCCAGACCCAGGAAGATAAAGGCTTGACGAATTTGTAACTCTGGATTCCTGAACAAAGGAGTGCTGTGATTGATCGTTTATTATCTTATCTATTTCTACATGATGATTAGTGATGCTTCATCAACAAAGCTTTACTAGGTTATCACCATTAAAGAGGACTTTTATAGGCGACATTTACAAAAACTAGACACAAACTGGTATCTTTAGAATGATTAAATACAAAACTAATTAAAGTTTATTCCAATTCATTTTTGAGAATCTTTTTATTGAAACATAACTTTGTAACTCACTTCAATTCTCTGGTTTTGTTTTCATGTTGGAAATGAAATACAAGTTTCTTGTTAAAAAGGACAAATACAAAAAAAATTATTTTTACAATTTCATGTTTACATATGTCAATCTACCTCATTCGTTCTTTTAAAAACAAAGCATGTGGAATTTTATTACCACTTAAAAATATGTCTTATAATGATTAAAAACAAAACAGTCACTATGGTAAAAAAAAAAAATCAGACTTCTCTCAATTCAAATCCCTAGAAATGACAAAGTATTGAAAAAAATACTTTCCTTTTTGAAATAATTAGAAACTTACAGATAACTCCAAAAATAATAGCGCTCCATATAAAACCCTCACCCAGCTTCCCCTAATGGTAACATCTTACAAATAGGCTTTTAAAGCAATTCACTATAGTGTTAGAAAAGAAAGCATATGGATCAACAATGCTGAGGGATCCTGGAAGAGAGAAGATAGCTGGAATTGGACTTAAAGAGGAGACCACAGAAACAACATCTACAAAAATGTCAGAACATCTACAAACAATGTGGGATGGCTCTACGCTTGAGGGAGCCTCAGGCAGCAGTCAGAATAACTTTGGGAAAGTTGTTATCTTATCCACTTGTCAAGCAGTGAATAAAAAAGCAGAGATGGGAGAGGGGGGTTCAGGTAAAGTACAAAGGAATACAGCCTTTTCGAGGGCATTTAACAATATCAGATTTAACATTATTTAGCCTTTCACCTAGTATTTCTAATTTTCTTCGTATTGAGCCCAAGAAAAGCACCAGTACAGAAGAACTATATATAAAGGTTTTTGCTGCAGCGTTGCTTGTACTACTTACTACACATGTGCATAGAGCAGAATGTTTACAAAGGGGGAAACAGATCAACTGCAGTTGCACTCTTAGGGAGGGATGCTACATGGCAGTTACGAAGAATGAAACAGGGTCACATATATGTATGTTCTATACATTGAGGAACGAGAGGATCTCCAAGATCCAAGGCCAACAAGGACATTGTAGTTTGCCACACACGCTAGGATATGACTTGTTAACAAAAAAGAAAAACATAAAATAATAATATCTATTTCCAGGCAAAGAATCTGTACTCCATGCAAGATGATGTATTAGGATATAAGAGAGAAAAGGTATAAAGTAAAATGTGCCTATGTACCTACCCCTACTTTGACCTAGCTACTCCACAAAAAAAACTATTAATTTTTCGTTATGTATTCTCTGCAATAGGCAAACAAAGGGGTATGCATATACAATCTATTATTGTAAACAACCTTGTACACACAGTATTATGTATTTTGTATGGATTCTTCCATCAAGATAGGCTAAGAGACTGGGGATTACTGGCTAAACAGCTGATATTTAAAATGGATAGCTACTGTCAAATTGCCCTCCAAACAGTGTATGATAGACATTTGTTTTCCCAGGGTCTCAGTGAACTGACGAAAATTAAGAAGGTTGACGATGTCCAAACTGACTGATAAAAAGTGCTGCTTCATTTTCATTTATACTTTGATCTTTAGCAAAGTGTAGAAACTTTACCTTCCTACACACACCTTTACCCTACCCCATTTACAATACGACTTCGTCTATATACATATTTAGAACCACATAAGACAGTGTTACATTTTTTTACTTCAACTGTCAAACATAAAGAAATTCAAGAGTAGAAGGAAAATGTGTTTACTCACAATTTTACTTTCATTGTTCTTTTTTTCTTCCCAATTTTCCAAAATTCTTTTTATCATTTTCTTTTCTGTTTAGAGAACTTTGTTATTCTTTAAGGCAGGGTATGCTAGTTCTATTAATTTTCCTCTTCATCTGAGGATGCCTTCATTTCCCCTTCATTCCTAAGGATTATTTTCTTTGGATAACGAATACTACGTTGGACAGTTCTTTACTTTCCACGTTGTGCCATTTGTCCTCATTTCCACAAATCCTTATGAAAAAATCTTCTGTCATGAGAACTGTTTTCCCCCCATAGCTAAGTTGTCATCTCTATTTCATTGCTTTAAAGGTTTAAAAAAATTTTTTTTCAGAAGTTTGTGATGCGTCTTTGGGTACATTTCTTTGAATTTATCCTCTTTGGGATTTACTCAGCTTCTTGAATTTGTGGCTCGGGGTCTCTGACCACACACAGGAACTTTTCAGACAGTATTTATTTCAGGTTTTTTCAGTCTTTCCCCTTTCTCTTCTCCTCTGAAACTCTGATGACACAAACATTAAATCTTTGGTTATGGTGCCACAGATGCCTTGACGCTCTGTTCATTGTTTTTTCAAACTTTTCTCTCTGTTGTTCAGATCTAGCAATTTCTATCATTTTATTCTCCAGTTCACTAATTTGGTCCGGTGCTCCCTCCATTTTGCTGTTGAGTCCACCAAGTTTTTTTTATATGTTGTTCTATGTCTTAGTTCTAATTTTTTTCCCCCATCTCCTATTTCTTTGCTGAGATTTCCTATTTTTTTCCCTTTGTTTCAAGTGTGTTCATAATTTCTTACTGTAACACAGCAGCTTTAAAATCTTTGTCAGGTAACTATAACATCTCTGTCATCTGTACTGGCATCTTTTTTTTTTTTTAAGATTTTATTTATTTGCAAGACAGAGAGAGGTAGAACACAGAGGGAGAGTGAGAGGGAAAAGCAGACTCCCTGATGAGCAGACAGCCCAAAGTGGGGCTCCATCCTAGGACCCTGAGATCATGACCCCAACAGAAAGCAGATGTTAACTGACTGAGCCAACCAGGTGCCCCTGTATTGGCATCTATTAATTGTCTTTTAAAATTTACAGTTTGCTTGGTTCTTGAAATGTTTGTTATTGATGGAAATGTGGACAAACTGGATATTATGTGATGACTAATAAGACACTGGATCTTATTTAACCTGTACTAGGTGGTTTTCCCTGATATTGTTCTGGGAAGGGAAAGGGGTGGTGATGCTGCCTCATTACTGGGAAGCAGGGGTGGAAGGAAGTTCAGGTTCTCTACCTAGCCTCTATTGACATCTGAGGTGGGGGCTGCTTATTACCGCTGTGTGGTGGCTGGGAGCTCTAAATACCCCCTCATGGTTGTGCCAACTCCACTCTGCCCAGGAGGGCAGTGGTGTTGTGTTACTACTCCTCATGTGGCCTCCACTGAGAGCAGAAGGCTTTACAAAAGGTGGCCTCATTACTACTGAGTTGTGATCAAAGTCCTGACTCTCCATCATGCCTTCTTTGACATCACCCAGCAAGGAAAGGGAGGGTTGCCACATTACTGTTTGTGAGCACAGAAGTTCATGCTCTGTGGGTACCTGGGTACCTTGTTAGAGACTACCAGGGTGGAAGGCCAAGCTCTCGACTTGGTGGCATAATTGTTGTGGGGTCACAGTTCTGTGGTTTTTTGTTTTTTGTTTTCTGTGCTGTTTGGCTAGAGTAGGTGGTTATTGTCTAAAAGGTTTGTCTTT
The DNA here is from genome assembly GCF_002007445.2 of Ailuropoda melanoleuca. Classification (NCBI taxonomy): domain Eukaryota; kingdom Metazoa; phylum Chordata; class Mammalia; order Carnivora; family Ursidae; genus Ailuropoda; species Ailuropoda melanoleuca. The sequence continues at coordinate 51,929,360 of NC_048220.1, read as the reverse complement.
CTGGGCTGCACCTTTCCCGGTCCTTTGGCTACAGACAACAGGCTTTTGTTGGAGTTTCTGCCTGCACTCACTGGCATTGCCATGTTGCCAGTCTCTGCAGCAACAAGTCTGAGATATATGAAGCTAAAAGAAAACCACAGAACGCACCTCCATGACCTTCCTTGGGACTCCAGGTTCCCAAGCCAGTCTGCCTTTCCTCTCTCATTCTTTTCACAGTGTTATGTTTGTTTACAAATAATGTCTGGGGCTTTTAGCTGTGCTTAGAGGAAAGAAAAGGGACAAGTAGCTGTATTCTGTATTCCCAGAAGTGGGAGTTGAGCCCAAATAGTTTTTAAGTACCCAATGTTTTAGAGTTTCCTATACTATTAAGGCCATATGAATTTATTCCTTGACAGATTACAAGATTAAAAAAAATCAGAAATGTAAAAAGTAGTTATGATTCATGAGGGCCACCTGAAAAACTATTAAAACTGAGTTCTTATAACTTGTAATTAGTTATAAAAAATATACACACACACACACTTAATTTTCTGCATGTGAAAAACAACACAATAAAAAAAGATGACATTTATGATCGGAAAAAATAACTAATGGAGTAAACTTAAGAAATGGGAATAAATTTAATGCTATATGGTGGGAAAGATATATACTGATTACTGAACTGGAAAAATTCATTATTGTAAAGATGCCAATCTTCTCGAATAAACTAAAACCTCAATGTAATTATTACAGAAAATTCAGGAATGGGTCTGGAACTTTATCAGCTACCTTTGCACCAACTATTGAAATGAGCATGTGTTTTTGTCCTTTAAGCTATTATGATGATAAAGAATTATACAGGAAGGTAAATTATCGAGGATTTAAAACTGGAGTGAGCTTCACAGTCCTTCTCAAACTGTAACATGTACACAATATCATCAGATGGTCTTTTTAAAATGCAGATTTGAATTTTGTGGGTCTGGGTGGGGCTTCCAGGTAATGACAGTGCTAGTAAATGCTCTACACTTCAAGTAATAAAGATCTAAGCAAAGATAAAGGATTTTTAATTGATGGCCCATTTAGAAAATGCCACCATGGGATCTGTCGGTGTGGCATCTCTGAGATGATGGGAAAAGCTGATCTCTGATGTCAACAATCACTTGCAAAAGTGGCCTGAAGGCTATAGAGACTAGGGGAAGGGGACCCTAACTGTGGGTTACTGGATTCCATGGCAAGTTAACTAGTAACACATTCACTGGGATGGGTCTCATTGGTGCTTCCTATGTTTTAGTGGGTAACACCTTTAAAACACAGAAATGTGAAAAAAAAATATAAGATATATCCCACTTTTAATCTAAACTGAAAACAAATAAAGTATTAGGATTAGTTCAAGTTCTTCCCTCTGCTTTTCTGGAATTATCTAAACTCCAGAAACACTCTGAATCTCATTAGCTCAGATTCACAAATCTTCTGGAAAATCTGTCACAGTGAAGGCTGATGTAATACTGATGCATTCTCGCACTGGTAGAATGAACCCATTTGTCCATTCTGTACTATTTTTTCATGTACTAAGGATTCAATGCTCAACAAGAGGATTTTCCTGGAGATTTCATTTTGTATTTCATCTGTTTATTGATTACATAGATCTTTCTGGAGTCATTCTACACTTACAAATATTTTTATTGTTACCTTCCCAAACCAAGGCAACTTTGCTGGGTATAGAATTTTCAGTCTACAGAAGCAGAACACTATTTGCCTCTTATTTGTCAAAATACACATTCTTTTTTCAGTTTGTGAGTTTTGGTTCCACCACAACTGGCTTTTCTTATTCAGTGCTAACAGAACTCCTGTGGTAGGCCATGAGATTGCAGGCTTTTCTAATCAGATGCTGCTTATTAAAAACAATTGTGGTTATAAAGTTGGGAGAAAGGAATTATTGATGAAAATGCAAAAGGAGACAAAATTCTAAACCATAAAGCCATTCACAAGCAGCTCTTTGCAGACAATTAGAGACAGAATGTGTTTACAGAAGTGTCAACCTCCTTCTCTGACTGGTTTAAGAACTTGTGGGAAAATTTACAACAGCCATCTTTTTGTTACATTTTTTTTCTTACCATAAACATATTTTCTGTGTAATGCATATTTAACAAAGTACTCTTTCAAAATATCTAGACCTCAGAGGTTACTGCTCTGTTTTACAGATTTTATAATTGTCGGATCTCTAGAATATCTGGCTTGCTAAATTGGTTGCCTTGTTTGGTAATTGGGTACCCAGCACAGTAATATTCAAATTGCCAACTCCTGAAGCACAAATTCTCGTGTGATCTCTTCGCCAAGAATCCACGATCTTCTAGAGTACTCACTCACATTAACACAAATGATGAAGGACTGTCCCATCAGGTCACCCCTTCCTCCCCACTCTCTTGCTGCTCTGGGCAATCTGAAACTTGCTTCAGAGAACCTTGCTTCTCCTTCTTTGCCAGGATGCTTGTGGCACTCTCTGAAGTTCAGTAATTTCCTAATTCCCAGGGCTAAGTTTGGGTGTTTGTCACTATTATGGCTTTTCCTAAGAAGTGGCATTCCAGCTTTCCTCAGTTCAAGGAAAAAAAAAATACCACAGCTATCTATTTTTTCCCATTCAGTTTTGCTGATCTCTTCCTGTCTCATAGCAGCAATCTCAATGTTGTCCCTGTCCTTGGAGCCATGATCTCTTCATTTCTGACACTACTGAGCACCTAAGGGCCACATACTGTGCCAAGTCTGTTATGTGAATTATCCCACGTCATTCTCACAACCCAGCCACAAAATGAGTATTACCATTTTCAGATGAGAATGTGCGTTTCAAATGATCTATTTTTTCCCACAACTTTTTGTGAGCGTTTTTTCAAGCTGTCCACATGCTGCAGTTATTCTCTGCATTTGTTGTCATTCTGCAGTCGTGAGTTTATTTACATTCTACAATGTCCCTATTTCTTTTCCTCTCTTTCGATATCAGTTTTCTTTTGATGTTTTGTCTTGTTTCACTAAGTCCACGTCTTATTCAATTCCTTGAAAGCATGAAAGAGCTTCAGCATAAAAATTCTTCCGTCTCCTGGAGTAAGAGTGTTCTTAAATGTTGGTTGACTTAATTTATATTTATAACTTATATTCATTTTCCTTTTTTTTTTTTGAAATAAAAATAAAATACTCCTTTTTGTTTGAGATTATTTCCTGGCTCACTCATTTGTAAATGTAGGCAATGTCACCAGGGCCTTCTCACTGCTCTCAAGAGATTCTTTGTCTCTCTGCAGGGAGAGAGATAGGACACCTTACCTTACAGGGGAAAAATCATATGAAAGACAGTGAATTTCTCATGAGTCACCTTGGGTACCTTCTGATATATTCTATAAGTACTCGAGACAGAGGACTGGGTAATGATGCCATAAATTCTCTGTACCACTATTCAGTTCTTTGGGAGGAGACCCAAGCGTGGTGGAGCTGGGGTGTGGCTGGCCTCAGCCTGGGAGCCTTCTCTCTGAATTTGTTAAGACTACTGTGTCTGGGACTGATTCAGTCAGCTAGGAAGGTTGAGCTCTTTTATGGAGGGGAAGTCCTCACATTTCAGATCATCCCCTAATTCAGGGTGAATCGGCCACATTGACAAAAAAATGAGAGTAGCATAATACCCTTTGGGTCATGGTCTTCTGGTTTTGTGGGTCAGCAAGTTTATGCTGAATATGTATTCATCTCCAGTCTATAGCTTGCCTTTATACCTCCTGCCCTCCTTATTAGAAAACCCCCAGAAGAGTAGGGGGAAAAGAAAGGAAGTATGGGCTATTTCACAGTTCTATGGCTTCTTCTCCAATATTATTGATTCTGCTGAGATGGAGGAAAAAAGGCACCAGATCATTGCTTCTGCCCTTCTGCCAAGCCCTCTCATGACTTTGGCCCTGGGTCCCAGTATCAGATGGATTTTATACCAGTATGCTCCACAGAATGTCCTCCGAATACAACACTGCACCATGCCCTGAGACTGGACAGCGTAGGGTTGGTCCAAATTGTGTCAGGTTGGTTGATACTCTTAAATTCCGTGTAAAATTAGAGCTTTAGCGTCAGTGCAGAGGATTCTATCTTCAGGCTTTTTTTTTTTTTTCCACTTCCTGTTGTGTTTTGCCTACCATTTGTTTAAAGAAGAAATAAAGTGGAAAACTTACGGGTTCAGCCAAGAAAAATTCTTTGTCAGGCTTATGGGAGAAATTTCTTCTAAAAATTAATCACCTTAAAATTAAACATCTTAAGCTCTGAGCAAATTCAAATATTTGAGCACCAATCATACACAAGACCCAAGAATATAAAAATTTTAAAAACTTAAATTTTCTGCCCTGGATGATACTAAAGTTAGGTGAAGAAAGCAGATAAGTACACCAATGATCACAAAAGAGGAATCTTCAACTTAAAAACTTCCATTTGGGGAAATTTCTCAGTTATTGGCCAATGCGAAAGCCCATCAAATGCTGTCCATCAATAACAGTATCACTTTGGATGCACACACACAAAAAGACACACAGCCCTTTGGAAGCCAGCATGGTGGTTGGTAGAGCGTGGTAGTGAAATACAGAGGAGAAACATCTAAATTTTGCCAGTTCCTTTCCTGGCAACCTGAAAGTTCAGAGTAGTCATGTAAGCTTAAGAACAACTCAAAACCAACCAGTCAGCAAAGGAGGATTTCTCCTGTAGGCCTAAATGAAGAGCATGTAAGGGAGAAGATATTCTTGGAGAGGCTAAATCCATTTCATTAGCTCTTCTATTCTTTCAGTCTAGAAGAACATAGAAACAGGTGTCACTCAACATCCACTGGCCACTGAAAAACCAATTCATAAAGCACCTGGTTAAAAGTAGATGACACAAGGAGATCCAGCTTTTTAGAGAAACAGGATTTCAACTCTGATCTGAGGAGTCCCTCTGGCTCCAACTAGGTTGGTGGCAGGCAGACCTTTGCAAGTCTGCAGTGGCCTTGATGGTCTCCAAAGGTGAAAGATCATTCAACGTCCTTCTCATCTCTGAGCCTTAATAAAGCAGATTTGGGGGCAACAATTAAGGGAAAAATCTGCAGTCAGATTTGTTAATTAGAATGCTGGTAGTTGACTGTCACACTACCAAATGAAGCGTCTTCAGGGGACAGGACAGTTTGCTGTAACTAGTGGTGGGTGGTTCACATACCTGTATTTTGACCACAGGCTTTTCTTGTTCATACAAATATGATTTCCTAGCTTCGTACTCTTTCCTAAGAAGGGATCCTGCACTTGTGGCTTGAAGGCGAAGGAGCAAATCATCAGACGCAGACCACATCTTCTCGCGAACATAATCTGTTGTGACTTTCTCAACAATGTCCTGGCAAGAGATATTTCTTATGGTTACACTTCACACATCAGGTGAAAGGAGCACAGAGAATAGCTTCTGGAGATTATATCTCTGAGAAAATGATATGCATAACTCTTTCTGGCCTGGTTTGAAAACAGGTTTGACCAGAGCCAAGGGATGAACTGGCTGAGCTTCCGTCTAGCGACATGCTTTTGGAATCCTCTGAACTTGGTGCTGAGGTGCTCTGAGAATTTGGTTGAGCGATCTCAGGATCTGGAGGCGGAGATGCCGGCAAGGACCAGGTGCGAGGCCTGAGCTCCCGGAGTGTAAACGGGACAAGGATGATCACAGTGTAAATGCATCACCTCCTCCCTCCCCAGGCTGCCAAGGAAAAGACTGCAGTGGCCATGAAGACTTCTGGCTCCTCTGCCCCCTTTCTTGTCCAGGCCAGTGTAAGCAGACCTCTGCAATGAGCCAGGAGCAGCTCAAAATAAACTTAGGGGAAAATAAAAGACTTGGGGCAGAAGGAAAGGGGATGGGAGAGGAGAGACAGGCAACCATGGCCAGACAGGGGAAACCCTGTCTGAATGAGAATGAATGAGGAAAAAGGAGAAGGGGGACTGTGAAAAGTCTTTATGCAGATTACGAACTGGGTTTGCTTTTTATGTTCTTTGAGAGATGTGAGCCAAGACTGGACTCGCTTCTGTGGCTGATGCCTCTCATCCACTGTGACTGGAATCAACAAGTGCTTAATTTAAGAACGTAAAACTGACATCACAGAAAATGTTTAAAAACGTTTAAAAGAAGACATATTTATTGTCATGAAATCAGTACTTTTAGATTGTCTGGAAGAATTTTTTTTTTTTTTTAAACAGTGTAGACCTTCCACTTTTTAATAATCCTAACAGAAAGATGCTCAGTTTCACAAAGTTACTCCTAAGGCATCTTTGGACCCCACTGGAGCAATTGTTGGTTTCGAATTTTAACCCTTTGATGCTGCTTCTTCACAGTGCGATACCTCTTTTCAGCTATAGCATCTGGTTTTTACATATTGTCCACAGTTTCATTTTTCTACAAAGTAGCACTGACAATGCACTGCCACCATTGTATTTTCTTGTAAACTGTGGCAATCTTGAGTATTTGAAGTGAGTGAATTAACTATCTTCTTCACTGTCTTCTTGTCATTCAGGGTTTCTGGTGGCACTGTCAGCCCCAGGCCACAGACTTGTCTCTGAGTTTTAGCAAATATCATACTGGTGATTCCCTCCACAAAGTTGCTACCCTGCAGTATCTTTGATGCTGGTGACTTCTAACAATTTTATAAGACCTATGTTTGTGTGCTTTCTTTTTTTTTTTTTTTGGTTCCAAAATGGAACTAAACTATTCTTAGTATTCTCTCTTTAAACATACAACAGTGCATGGATCAAACAGCAATTTTCACATCTTGTGGGGTTCAACTTTGGTCTCAAGTCCAAAGCAATCTTGTGAACATCTTTTCAAGAGTATTTCCCCCACAGAAAGCATTACTGACTTTTTTAAAGGACATACATATCTCTGTGACAGGCTGTGAGGGGGAAAGAAATAAGACTTATCTAAATACTGACCATCAAGAAATTATTACTAATTGAGTTTTGTGTCAAGGCAAACCTGAAGATTGATTTCTTAGGATAATGTACCATTCCAAACACGCTACAAAAGCTTTCTTCCCCTTGCTCTGTCTGGTGGTCGTATGCCAATATGGAAATCATTGTAAAAGTCAGTAGCCATGCAGCTGCGTCCAACTGCATTCATGAAGACTTTACTCTACGTCCAGGCTTTGATAAGTCAGTTATTTCCTCTCGTCACTTCCATGATTCAAAAACAGAAAAGCAATCACACTTACTTTTTCCTAGTACAGATTCATTAAGCATGAACCTCCTACCTCAATTTCTTTTGCCATGAGCCATGATTCTTTAGGCAAGTATGGTTCAGGTGTGACCCAGGAACTCTCTTTTGAATCGATGTTGTAGTAGCACTCATATTTATCCTGCAGGCTGAGTTTGAGCCATGAACCTTCAGTAGACACTAAAGAAAGAAGTTTGTTACATTCTAGAGAGAAACACTGAACCCTTCAACATGAATGTAGTTGCTCCAATATGTAAAATAATCGAATGAACAATTTTTTACCAAGCATTCAGATGGCCTAAGTTAAAATAATGAGAATCACTAAAATGGAGTGAATTCTACGTATTCAATGGCAGCTCTCAACTCAGCCAAATCAAGAGGAGGACAGAGAAATGTCTAACGCTAGGGCTCTGGACCTTAAACTTCTCATGAGGACAAGGGGAGTCATAAATGGCCAATAAGAAGGAAATCAAACAAACAATATATGTCCCTGGTAGATGTGAACAGCACGACAAACGGACAGAGGAGACCAATGAGCAAGAATCTTCTTTGCTTAGGAAGTCTTCCAGCAACTTCCCTGAGAAGGAGTGACCTGGAAGGACTGTGATCCATTATTTAGGGGAAGCCAATGATCTGCATTAAACCAAAGCAGAAGTGACTCATCCTTGCAGACAACTTAATCCAAAGTAAAAACACGAAGGTCACTAAGTAGGGAGAAGGAAAATGTCCTGTTTTGACTCACCTTGTTCTCCACAACCACACAAAATTAGAAAAAAAAAATTGCAGAAAGGACTTAATTTGGGGGGAAGGATATACTAGAAAAAAAAATCTATGGCACTCATGGCTTAATTAGTTAAGAAGAGTATCTCTTCCTCATGAATCCCCGGGCTTTATTTCCTATTTAGAAATCTTTTCATGCTGTTGAACGGCCATGATGCCTGTCCCAGACCAGTGAGCTAAAAACAACCAAAATACACATAAAAATGATCTGACCTAGATCAATCTAAGCCAACCGCTATCAAGTGAGCCTTAGACGAAATGTCTTCATAGGGAAATCTAAGTTCAAGTCAGTTTCCTTACAGAATATTTAAATGGATTCACATAACTAGGCAGGGGTAACTTCAAGGCCCCTGAACGCGTGTTGATTCTTTATTTGGTTTTCAGTGCTCCTCAACTGTTCTGTTTGTCACTGCCCAGGAAAAGAGATGTATCTCTTTTCAAATGGGCAGCCAGACAGCTGTTATCTGTGTAGAAACGCTGGCCTACTGGAACATACTCTGTACAGTCAAATTAGTATGATCACAAGTAATCATTACGGATCTGAGGTAACTCCTAGGTTTCTGAATTGGGAATCTGGGGCTATATGACTACATGCACCAGAACATGGCACAAAGGAAGAGCAGTAGGCAAGGGTAGCAGACAGAAGATAAATTAAGCCTAGGCCAAGGCAGACTTGAAACTGTACTTAACCTCTGCATTAATACTGTTGTACAATTCTTTCTCCATGAAGGATGGGGTTGGGGACACTATGCTGATTCTGGATGAAGAGATGTGAAGGGAACAGAGAGGGGCTCAAGGGTGATCAGATGCCAAGTAAGAAAGAATGGCCAACAGCCCTCCTCACACTTCACTAACGGGCAATTTGCTGAATTGAAGGGTGCAACCTCTGAGTTGGAAATACATCAGACTGACTTAAAAGTACTTAGGCTACTATGGGAGAGACCGCCAGTTGAACTAAAAAAAAAAAAGAAACTTTCCTCCAATTCTACTTCTCACGCCATACACTGTCACAGTAGCTTTCTAAAGAAGAGAAGTCCATGACCTATGATGTGGTGCAAATAAACACCAGCCTGTGAGTCAGGAGACCCCTGGATCCTTGACAGAACATGAGGGTCTCAGTAACAATCTACTGAAGGAATGGTGCACTGACTATCAAGAATTAACCTCTTTGGGTTTGTCATAGTCTCCCTCTGACCACAATCTCATGAATGTGCTTTAAATCTGAAAACTGAGTGTAAGGCTCATGATCTCAAAGATACTTTCCAGAGCTAACACGTCATGATCTGCCATTGGATTGAACAGGCATACATACTTGCCGAGGTTATTGATCTAATCCCTTGGAGACCAGTTCACTCTACTTTATTCCAATATTCAAAATTACTCTTTACTCCTACTTAAGACTGTGCAATCATGGACTTGTTTCAAAAAGGATAAAGAGAAATATGTGTGCAAAAATCAGTTTGTATCACTAGAGAAATGGATCAACAAGGAAACCCTAGATAAAGCAGAATCTCCTTAAATACTGTATTTTCTCAAGTTTATGATAACACCCATGCACAGCCACCAAGTTAATTCGAGCTTTTCAAAAAACCAAAAAGCTATGTCTAAAAATTTTTCTTTATCAAGACAAAAAAATATTTTATTTTTTTCTAAAAGATTTCATTTATTTATTTGAGAGAGAGAGAGCTCGAGCTGGGAGAGAGGCAGAGGGAGAGGGAGAAGCAGACTCCCCGCTGAGCAGGGAGATCGATGCAGGACTTGATCCCAGGATCCCTGAGATCATGACCTGAGCCAAAGGCAGACGCTTAACCAACTGAGCCACCCAGGAGCCCAAGACAAAAAAAATATTTTGGAAATGTTCATTTGAAAGCAGTATTTGTCTTAAAATTAATGTAATACCACAGACAGCATCATATTCAAAATGAAATTTAGTTGGTATTAAACGACTAAAAAGCTTACCACTTTTAGATTTGCGCTCTTTTGCCTTTGCAAGGGCATCATAGTACCTGTCAGCACATTCAGGTATTATGTCATTTGTATTAGACACAGAAGACTTCAAAACAGACAAAATATCACTTGGCTTTTCTTTCTCCAGACACTGATTAACATCGATGACCAGTGTAACCCCTGCATAATGAAAAAAATCTTCTGTTAATGGTTATCTTCTACTTACCCTAGAGGTGTGCAAAGATATAATTAAACCTTTCAGGAATGCATTGGCGTTAAAGTTTGTTACCCTTTCAGAGTCTGCAACACATATACCCAAGAATCACCAGCTCACCTACCAGGTTAGGTTTAAGAAGAACAAGGTCTCACAGGAGGACAGTTTATTAAAAATCATGGTATGTCCAGGTTACTCTCGTGCGGTGTGAAGGCACCAGGTCCTACTCACTGTGGTGATCGCTAGGTGGGGTAAACGCATACCAACAGTAGATAATGCAGTCCTTCCGTAGGTCATCAATCAGTATTTTAGAACTAATCTTATGAAGATATTTATTTATTTTAGAAGAAGTAAAAATCTTCTCTTGTACACTTCACAAGATTTGTCATTAACAACATAAACAAATGTTCCAGAAAGGCAACAGGTATAGCTGGTGGACATATGCAATCAACTTAATTCTGAAGCCAATTTAGACCTAGAAAACATCTTATCCCATTTAAAATTTCTGCCTCTCCCCACACTGAACTCTTCCTTGTCTAAACAGAGTTAACACGGTGAATTCTTTATTATTCACTTTAGTTCCAGCTAAGACTATTCTGGTCCAACCAATGAAAGTACTGTTTTCACAAACCATAAAGGCACTGAATTAGAAATCTAGACCAAAAAAATGGAAGGAGCCAGGTTAAAATACTTTGTAGACAAAAAAAGTTTTTGATAAAAAGGCAAGAGATGGATATTCTTTCTTTTTTTAAAACACACACGTCAAACTCTACCATACAAATGCTCAATGGTATATTGATGTCATCAAATTATGTTCACACATCCATGAAAGTATGAAAGCTGAAGGGTCAAGAAAAATGGAGTTTGACTTTCAACAGCCTGGAATCAAGGTTATGAAAATCTGGAAGAGTACATTTAGAATCAAGAATCAAGAACTGTAGCAAACTTCAACTGTGGCAGAACAAATGGGATAGCAGTATGCCCTTGTGCTCATAGAAGTTAATAAGAACAGACCAACAGTCCCCCTTTCCTCTTCTCCAGGAAAGCCTTCCAGGATGGGAGAAATGTGGTCCTGGTGTTTGAGAGGTTTGTGGTTTCAGAGAAGCAGAAGGAAAAAGTAAATGACAAAGAATCCTCACATGAATTACATCTGACAACTTCATCTAACCCAGTAAAATGGTGTATTCCTTAAAAGATGGGTATAATAAAGGCACACACTTCTCGTATCTGGAAATGTGCTTTATCATCGAGTACTGACAAATAGGGGGCCCACAGGTTCATTTTCTAGGGAACCGAACGAAGCCTACTCCTCCTCTTAAAAGAACCATTTTCCATGAAAATCTAAAGCCCTGGAGAAAACCCTAAGAGAACAGTGTCTCTTCCTGCTCATCATTTTATCCACAGTCCCTGGTACACTGTAGGCGCTTAATGTTTGCTGAGGGCTGCCAAAAGAGTCCTTCCTGTCACTCTACCGTGCTATAATACCCTGAGTGGTACGTTCACATACAATGGAGGTGTTTGGGCTTCTCTGTTCCTGCACTAAAATGACCTTAAACTCCCCTTTTTCGTTTTCTCTTCCTGTCCTGCCAGTTCTCTTCTTGCTGCTGTATGCTCGTACAGAGCAGCCAACATCTAACTGTCTGGTAATTCGTGTATTCTGATGTGCTCTGAGCTGGGAAGAGACACAACCAAACTTGTTAGCATTATGCCTAAGATACGCACACACAGGCTCCAGGTATCTGTCCGAGGGGTCTCCAGTGAGTAGAGGAAACGAGGTCCAGGGGCCAGGCTTTGAGACATCTATTCTGATTGCTTTTTTGCTTCATCTGTGGGATGTGGTTTAGTTCCAGTAATTGAAGATGTCAGATAAATGACCTACACAAAGTCAGGTATGTTTGTGGTAGGGAACACATTAAGAAACCTCCCATAAATCTCCTAGGAGACCTGAAAGAACTGTTTGTGTTTCATCTTAAGCCATATACTGGCAGTCTTTATCTAAGGCATGTATCCTCTCCCAAGAGGTGAAATAATCCCTAGCAGGCCAAAAAATTGGTTCTTGGGGAGAAGGGGCAAAAATATCTTTTTGTGTATAAAGCATAGCCTACATATGGTACATAAACAGATACACAATATATCTGTGGTATTAAAATTTCATGGTGGGAAGTAGTTAGGGAAAGTCTATCTAAAAAGATTCCTCAGTTTACAATAATGGGAGAAGGTTGGGAAATACTGCTCTCAGGAGTCAGAAGTAGAGAAAAACCTACTTTCAGAAAGCAAGAGCCTCCAGTGGACATGAACACGGGCCCAAACGTAGGAGACTTGAGTTACTCTGCCCTTTTAAGTCTTGCCTGTGGTCAAACATACAGGGCAACACTTTTTCTTTTATCGGATTGTCTAGGAGTGGGTTTGAGGCTTACGACACGACAAGAATCTGTTTCAAGTCTTCATACAAAGGATGAAGAATGCTTTTAAAGGGAAGATTAAAATCCTTTTTGGCAAACTGGAAAATTCTCATCTCAGTGTCAGAATATGGAACGTTTTACTTCAGAACATCTTTTTGGTGTTATGTATCATAGACGATACTAGGCCAACCCTTCTAGGCACGGGACAGAGATGCAAGATAAGATTTTAAATGTGTACCTTTGGAATACACGGTCAACACACTTGAAAAAGCCTCTGCATTTCAGAGTCAGAAGAACCATGAGTCTCAATAGAAAAAACAGAACCAACTTCACATTTTCAGGCCACATGTAGGAAGAACATGAAAAAAATGAATGAAATGACTTCTGCATTGGTTTGGTTTCCAAGAGAAAAAGTGTAACCCTTTCAGGCTGTTTGAGTGCCTATTTTACAAATCTCATTTCTTAAAAGTATTTCTTCAAACTATGGCTTCCTTCAGTTTTATATTTAAATTTAAATCTCTTATGGACACACGTCAAATTCATTTTATTTTTTCTTAAGGATTAGAGTGCTAGGTCAGAAAGACTTCAAAGACCCTAAGGGTATAAAAGTTCAGGTTGGAGAAAGGCACATATTTTTTTCCAGGCTAAGGAAATAAAAACCAGATGCTCCCCAGGGATGTTTCCAAAGTTTAAAAGCACATCTTTGGGGGCAAGACTAAGCCATCTCAACAGTATTCTATGACCTGATACAACAGGATACACCCTGTCTCATGAATGGACAGGTTAATGAACAACACTTCCAGGAATCTTCATTTAGGTAAGTTATTTGTATATGCAGAGTGTTAGTATATCATTCTTGAAGCTACTTTAGGACACCATGTGATTTTTCATACTATTCCTCTATGGAAAAAAAAGGCTTAGAATAAAATTAAAAGCTTAATCATTTGAGCCAATGAAGGGATTCGGCCAGTTGCTGAGTATGTCTATTCCACTTAGGCATTCTAGCCCTGCGGAAGTAATCGTGGCTGGTTTGAGGACTCACTGGGAGAGAGAGTGAACTAAAACCCCACCAATCACCTGAACTCTGTGAGCCCGTGTTCTGACTGGTGGACTACAGGGACATTTTGAGTTTCTTGGAATTAGGGTCAGTTCAGAGCCAGTGTCCTGTAATCCCTGAACAGTCTGAGTGTGTCCTTTCCCCTTGGCACAACCGCCACAGTCAAAGATCGTAGACCTCCTTAGGGGAAGCTCGGAGGAAAGATGAGCTGTATAAAATTTTGATAGTGTAGCAGTCTGTTCTCAAGAGGACCTGGTCTCTCCTTCATTCAAGGGGGTCTTGGTCTGTAAATGGCTTAAGTATGGGAATCGATGCAGGGGCCATGGCTGTCTGCTCTTGTGATTCAAGTTACACTCCTATTCATTTGACCTAGAACTCCTCTTTCACTTGTACGAATCAAGTATGAATTTAGGAGACAGTCTGTTTCATTACTAGGAACACCACAATCAGCCCAGTCCATTGGTCTCTGTGAGTCATTATTCTGATGACGGCTTTGACTCTGTGGTCCATTACAGCAAGCACACCCACTTGCCTTTGGTGATAAAGTGCTGCCATCTGGCCTCCGGGGCCTGCTACAGAAGTTGGACTTGCCAGTATCTCCAAAACTACATGACCCAATTCCTTAAAATAAATCTCCCTCTTTCTCTATATATGTGTGTAAGTAGATACTACATGCTTTCCAGAGAAAAAACTATTTATCTACATATACACACAGATACAGGACTATATATGCAGCTCTGTTCCCCCCACCCCGCCCCGGCCCAGAGAAAAACATATATGTAGTTAGTTTTATTTCCCTGGAAAATCCTGACTGATACACTGGAAGGCACGGGAGGGAGGAGAGGTATTTATTAAGCCGATTGGGCTAGTTTCCTAAGGATCAAGATAAAAAAAGGGCTTGATCACACTATACATTTGAGAGCTTAGAAACCATTTTTTGCTTTCTGGATTTTGCTCGGCGACACCCTCAGATTTTGCTAGAGTTAGTACCTAACCGTTGAAAACAGTGCCACCACCAAGGAATCTTATTTTTGTACATACACTCAACAAATGAAATTGCTAAGGATCCAAATCTTTTCAGATATTAAAACTACATAATTTAAAAAATTATTTAAATAAAAAATAATTCAGTGGCTTAACCAGCAGGGCACATGGGGCCAGCAAAAGGAGATGAGGGCTTACATTGTTTTGCTTTGTCCTTGTCCATGTTGGCCTCGTTGACCGCATGCTGTATCTCGTCCAGCCAAAGAACTTTGGAAACACTCTCAGGGTCCTGGGAATATTGTCATAGAATACAAGAAAGAACAGTGAATGATGATGAAGCAGGATCAATAACTGCTTTGCAAGAGCTCATTTTTATAGTTTCTACAAACTCTTATTCAGCACCTACCAAGCACTGTCATACACTGTACAAACTATTAATGCAATAACCCCCAACTCCAACCTCTTCTCCCTTCTCTGCTGTCACCCCTTCAGTCCAGCCTACCACCATCTCCCCCCTGGATGGGAGCATTGGTCTATTTGTCTTTCTTGCTTCCAAGACCACCTTCTACCACAGTGGTCCCCTACAGAGAAGCATATAATCTCTTTGAAATGGACATCTCACTGGAGGATCCCTCTGCTTAAACTCCTCCACAGGTTTTCCCCTGCACATAGGATAAAACAAACTCCCTTCCCAGGGACCGTGGGGATCTAACAATTCAGTCCTGCTGACCCCTCTGGCTTCTCTCACACTCCTCTATTGTCTATCCCAGACCTGCTCCCCAGTCTCCTTCAGATCCCAGCATTCTACCCCAGCTGTGTGGTTGTTGATTCTTTCTGACCACTCAGGCCTTATTCAAATGCCACCTCCTTCACGGGGGGGGGGGCTTCTCTGAATACTCTCCCCCTTCATCACTAACTGTGGTACCCAAGGTGGCCCAGAGTACCACAGGATCTTTTAAATTTGAAGGATACAATGATACTTGACATTTATCAGACATAGAGACAAAAATAAGGCAAAGAACCCTCAAGGAGCTAACAGTTTAGCAGCAAATTTATCTAAAAATAATTTTAATACAATGTGATCAGGCTAATAATAGCTGTAGATACATGATCTAGAAATAGTCAAGAAAAGATTAACTTATAGTAGGGGTGAATTACAGGGGAAGAAAATAGTAGCCAATGACAGCTACAGAATGGAAGTGATAAAAGCAATCAAAAGCTATTAAGCTATCTTTATGATTTATTTTACTTTTGGGTTGATTCTGATAATTGTACTACACATATGGTACTGGCATATAATGTAATGAAACGGGACTTCCAGACAGCAACTGCCAAGATTACACAAACTTGCCCAAGATTACAAGTAAATACTATCAGGAAAAATGAAATATTGTCAGGGAAGAAGAGACATTCATTTTTAAACAATGGGGACATTTGCCCACGTGTAGTATTAAGTATCATGTGCTAAGTGCAAAAGCAAGGTTGTGATGAACAGGAAGTGTCTCATCAGAGCTACGGAGAACCAGCTTTATCACTTCAGACTCATGATGGATGGATGGGTTGCAGGAAGGAGAAATAACATTCACCAGCTCCTCCGGGAGGCTTCAATACTATTTCCCTCAGAGACTAACCTAAGATAATGTTTGTGGAAAGTACTCTGAAAATGAGACAAAGAATCTATTATTTCATCCTGTAACATCTGGGCTAATGGAGACCATTGGGGAAGGCTTGGCACCTGCTTCCACAATCATCTCCAGCTTGATCTGTCACATGGGAACTATCACCTGTTAGCAAGAGTCTCCATTTCTTAAGAGAATGGATGGGAAGGATTCAAACAGGAAGCAAGACAGGAAGTTGAAGACTACAGGAAGAATGAAGAGACAGGGGAGTAGGAGCTATTTTTTTCTTTTTCCAAGGTCAAAGAGAACACAAACACTTCTCCCAAGCTCAGCCTAAAAACTATCTTCCACACAAGTTCATTTATGTCTGTTTCAGTTTTTTTTTTGAAGAGTATTTACCAAATTCCTTCATAACTTACACTGTAGAAGATGCACCATACAAACTTTTGCCCAGATGAGAAGTTAACAATCCCACTTCGAAGCTTAAAGTATCCATTTTATAGGGCAAAGCAAAGAGAAATGACAAATCAAACGAATTTAAGTCAACAGTCTAAATCATGACTCATTACACTAAAGGATGCTAGAGTTAAATACAAAACCAGGAGTAAAAACCGAATCCTATCAGTTTAAGGTCTCCTTTTAAATTGCTCACTAGAAGCCTGAACTATATTGATAGGATGGTCAGGGCTCCACCTCTAGCTGAATAGCCAGATTCAACATATGCGTTACAAATGGATTAAGTAATGAGAAGTGAGGCCATCTGTAAATCAAATCATAAATTCCTGAATTTAGGGAGTCCTAGACAATTTTAATTAAACAAAAAAGCATCCTTTTCAATATTTTGTGGCATTTGGTTATTATTTCTGCAATGAAATAGCTTTCAGTCTAAGCTTCTGTTACCATGTATTATGTAGTTGAAATATTAGACGCCAACTTTTGATTGTAAAACTGTTCTTTGTGCGATGAAATTTAATCAAGTGTGAAAAGTTTACACAGATCAATTCCTTCCTGGCTTATCCCTCAGCCTGTAAGTCTTATGTGAACCTTGCATTTTCTGATTCTTGCTGCATTTTATATGCAACATGCTGTTGGATTGTTTGGCTTAGCGTTAACCTTAAGTTGTGTTAATTACAGAAAAATCTGTTACAATGCAGTTTTTTTTTTTTTGCTACACATTAAATCATATCCTCCAGGAAATAACTACTCATAAAAGTTTATATGTTGTGCAACAATGTGATCAAACTAAACACTACTGAGTTGTACACTTAATGATTAAGATGGTCAATTATATGTTACACCTATTTTGGCGCAATTAAAAAAAAATATTATAGACCTGCTTACCAACAACCATGGAATAAACAGAGTTCTCTGCATTTCAATGTTGTATCATGACTTCAGTTTAACCCACAAGTATGATAAGTTATGGCAAAGTCTGGCCAAGGAGTGATGACAAATTCAGACCAATGTGACACTGATGGAGAATTTTCAAAGTCGTCAAGCTCTTACATTTAGCTTCCTAAAAAATGCTTGCTTTCCATGATTCATTTCATTTATAATTATGTAAAGAGCTTAAGAATTAAGATTTCAAAGAGCTGGGAAGATAAGAAAAGGATAATTTCTGACAGCTCAATTACTGAGTAGAAATTACACTCTGGAACTGTGTGTTTTAAGCGGATAAAATTGAGAAATGTGACAGAGTCAGCTTGCTTCTGTAAAGGACTGTATGTTACCTACATTCTTTCCAAGCACAGAAGTAAACTGGTTGGGAATTATAGCATCTACTCAGAACAGATTATTACGGGTGGGTAAGAGTTAAATGATTTTCTCCGGGGATAAAGTAATGTGCTCAGAGGCTCAGCCTGAGTCATACGCACGGCAACATGAGTACCGTCACACCCTTTCCCTCCAGAGGACCTGGGCAAGTTTCCCAGTCAGCGGAGCCCGGGACAGCACACACTTCAGGAGAGAACAAGGTTTCCATTTGCTGTTAGCAGATGAAACTGAGGTGGAACTGTGCTCGCTAGTTCTACACATTTAATAACATCTGGGAAGCGGGACTCAGGTCACCAAAATGAAAGCCCTCATCCTTGTTGCTGCTGGAGTAATGCTTCTGTCGCCCATTTTTTGTCAAAGCGGTAAGCTCTTCCCTTATGGGGCATGTTGGGGGTGCTGGTTTGTGTAGCAAGAATCAACTGTTTCCAATTTTCTTTGCATTTCACACAATTTGCAACCCAAAACGCAGAGTTCAATGTTTGGTATTAAAAGGGAGCATCATGGAAGTGAATAGCTATGGTGTGTTCACTCTATTCAACCCTTGCCAAAGGCTAATGTTCTCTGCTTAGATTTAAAAACTTACGGCAGGGTCAAGATTTTAGATCTCTAGAATGAAGACTCAAATTTCTTTGTGAGAAGATTCTGATTTTCTATGAATTTCCTCTGAATCAGCAAAGATAGCACATTTTCAAGAAATTAAAAAAAAATCCTATGTTTATACATTCTCTTGAAGGACAAATGGGGAGAAACAAGAATATTCCCAGAAAGAATGAGTGGTCTTTCAATAAGTAACACTGGCAAGTTAGTGTTTCTTAATGAAATCCCTTTTTTTGACTTTCTCTTGTGTCATGGAGTTTTCCCTACATTCATGTGATTTTTCAGTTTTAGAAATGAGATCTCCCAGATACTATTATTCAGCTCTTAATGTGTTTCCTATTTCACTCAACACAAAATGTTAGCCTGTCACCTCCTGCTTACCCCAAGATACACCAGTTTGCAACAGATCTGGATCCACAGTTTGGTTTTTTGTTTGTTTGTTTTTTTTGTTTTGTTTTGTTTTGTTTTTTACTGTTAGGGAATCCTCCTGCCAACACCGTTAGGAGCGGGAGAGCTAGGGTGAGGGACAGCAATGAAATAGAATGCACAGAAACGCAACCAAAGCAAGCCTCCATAAAGGAATGTTACTTCAGTCGCCACAGTCGTTTTAGGAGAGTCCCAAGAGAACCACTCCGAGCAATAGCTCCTGTGTGATTCCTGAACAGGACAAGTGACTGTTCTTTCTGGGTGTGGATGAACGCAAATACAGCAGAAAAGCAAAAGAAAAGCGGTTTGTGGAGGGGTTTCCTTCAAGATGCTGGTGGGATTTCATACAGGTGAACAGGGGGCATTTAAAGGTGACAGAGGAAAAGGCAGGGTATTTGCTTTCTTCCATGAGGTGGGGGAGAAACGTGAGCAAAGAACCGATTGTTTAGAGGCTGAAATCTGGTCCCCTTGGATCAGTCCCTTTCTAAGGACTTTCCCCAAGTTAAAAACATTTCAGAAACGTTCTGCCAAATGGAAGACTGTGTTAAGAATTCAACGCAGTTTTTAAAAAATATGTACAATTTAAAAATGAGTACTATTCTGAAAACACACCAGACGCTAAGGAATAAAAGACTTATTTAAGTTGAACCAGATCTGGAATTCTCATGGAAAAAGGATTCAAGACTTTTTCACAGAGTCACTGTTGACCCTGTTTTTAGGCACCCTGTCTTGCTTAACCACAGGAATTTTCTGCAAACTGACAAGCACTTTTTCAATAGCTCTCTTATCAGATCTTGAAAGGAAATAGCTTATGTACCCTGTTCTTCAGCCACCGTCTCCCAGCTTTGCGCCTACTTCACAAGACACTTCTCTATGTGTGATGTCAAATTTCAGCATTTTCCAAAATGCAAAATTGAGAAGGATTTGTGTGGCTGAACTGAAGTGTCACGCAACACACCTTCAGAGTTCACTTTTCAACACACAGAAGAACACTTCCCAGAGTTTTCTTTCTTTTTCATTAATCTATCCTCCTGTAAATGACACCTGAACACTTCCCTGTCCCTACTCGTTCAGGCAACACTTTCTGTTTTATATACTGAATTCAGTTTGCGCAATCACAAGGTTATGAGGAAGGCTTCAATTTCACCTGGGGGCGGACTGCTAGAGATTAGAGCAGGAAGAGAAACTGGCTTTGAATGAGAACCAGGTTACTAACCACTAATTCCAAGTATTCAACATGTAGGAATTCAGAGGTCATGTGAAAAGATGTAATTGGCAGAGCAATGGTATTTTAAATTAATATGAGGTTTGAAATCAGCATGAAAGGCCATCTTAGAAATTTCACAGGATCTACTTTCTGTACATCACAAAGATTAATTTATGGAAAATTATATAATGAGAAATAGGTCTGAGTATTAAGGTCTGTTGTGTTTTTGAAATTGCTCTTGCATGAATTAGGGTTATTAAAATTAGCCCGTCAACCAAGGCCCAACATTTAAAGTATGTAGTTGTTCTGTCTCTATTCCTTTTTATTCCATTTCCAATTTTCATAGTTTTTGAAACTGAAGTATAGTTGACATACAGTGTGTCATTAGTTTCAAGTGCACAACTCCTCTACTCTTGTCCCTTGTCCCATCTTCTTGCCCAACATCACCTGGAGTAGAAACCTGCCTCTCCCTCATTGCCACCAGAGCCATCTGGATGCCAAGTCCTCAGAGCCACCATCAGTCTCAAGTGTTCTTCTTTGACTTTCTACCGCCATTGCTCTAATCCGTTACTGACCACTCTGAGTTTGAATGACTACAGTAGGCTCCAAATCAATCCCCCTTGCCTCTAATTTCTTACCTTTTCAGTCTGTTCTCTACACTGTCACCAAACTCGTCTTAAATACAAGTAGAGCAGAACAACAAAACTAAAAGCTGGTTCTTTGAAAGAATTAATAAATATAAGTCAAATCAGGGTTCTATTAGCATGCTATTGCTGCCGGAACAAATTACCACAAACCGAGCGGCTTAAAACAACACAGATTATATTTCTGGAGGTCACAAGTCCTGAAGTCAAAGTGTCAGCAAGGCTGTGTCCATTCTGGAGGCTCCAGGGGAGAACCTATTGTCTTGCTTTTTTCACCTTCTAGACGTCACTTGCATTCCTTGGTTAATGACTCCCCCTTTCATCCTCAAAGCCAGCAGCACAGCATCTTTAAATATCTGACATTGATTCTCTCTTGCCTCCCTCCTATAAAGAGTATTAGGATTACATTTGGCCCACTCGGCCAATCCAAGACACTCGTGCCATCTGACGATCCGAACTCACATCTGCAAAGTCCCCTTTGCCATATAAAATAACATATTCAAAGGTTTGAGGCATTAGCAGGTGGAATCTTGGGGCCCATCATGCTGTCTATCACAATGTGAATCTGTTCACAATTTTGTGTGTGCATAACCCCAGCATCTAAGAATGGGCACATCATTTCTTAGTATAGTTTAGAGGCCCTTCAGAGATTTGGCTGTAACCTACTCTTTCATCTCTCAGTAAGACACGTTTTTGTGCATCTTCTCCACTAATCTGACAGTTGAAGACAGACACAGAGTTTATTTAAAACTCTATCACTGGCATGTAAGTATGCAATAAACATTTGCCGAATTAACTTCTCTGACATTCTCACATCCCATACCAGCCCACACTATGCCTCTGTCCATATTTCACCTACCAGATTCTTACTCATCTATTAATTTCCATCTCTTCATGAACCTTGCTCATCTTTGCTCATGTTTGTCTTTCTCTTGACATTCTGCTCCGACATTTAAATCTGTTAACTACTCTCTGAATGCCTGTACGATTTATAGTCAACATGACATTGGCCTGTAGAGGTCTGATGGGCTATTACTGTTTTCTCCGGCAGTATTATAAACTTCCAACATGCAAGGAGTTGCCGTCTCGTTCTTGTTCCTGCATGGCCTAGCACAGTGCTGGGGGGTACGATATATACTAAATGCAGTCCTGTTGATTACCTGATTTATAGTGATTTTTGAAAATAAAAACAATCCTCAATTCTACAACTACAGAAATTATGTAGCCTTAAGCTTTGTTTTACTGTCTCCTGAACCATAGCCATGGGTTCAGCAATGATCCATGTGAATACTTCTCAATTACAGGCATGGAAAATGATGTACGCACCTTGGCAGAACCAACCTTACCTATTAAGACCTTCCGCGGGGACCCATTCGATTCTTTTGAAGACTTCCCCCTTTCTGCCATAGAAGGCTGGACAGGAACTACCACAACTGTAAAAATTAAGTGCCCTGAAGAAAGTGTTTCAAATCTTCGCGTGAATAACGCTACCATGGGGTACCTGAGCAGCTCCTTAAGTACCAAACTGATACCCGCCATCTACATCCTGGTGTTTGCAGTAGGTACGCCAGCCAATGCGGTGGCCCTGTGGATGCTCTTCTTCAGGACCAGATCTATCAGTATGACCATCTTCTACACCAGCCTGGCCATCGCAGACTTTCTTTTCTGTGTCACACTGCCCTTTAAGATAGCTTACCACCTCAATGGGAACAACTGGGTATTTGGAGAGGTCATGTGCCGGGCCACCACAGTCATCTTCTACGGCAACATGTACTGCTCCATTCTGCTCCTCGCCTGCATTAGTATCAGCCGCTACCTAGCCATCATTCATCCTTTTACTTACCGAGCGCTGCCCAAGCGCACCTACGCCTTCGTAACGTGTGGATTGGTGTGGGCAACGGTTTTCTTATACATGCTGCCATTTCTCATCCTGAAGCAGGAGTATTATCTTGTCCAGCAAGACATCACCACCTGCCATGATGTCCACAACACATGCGAGTCCTCATCTCCCTTCCAACTCTGTTACTTCCTCTCCTTGGCATTCTTTGGGTTCTTAATTCCCTTTGTGGTCATTATCTACTGCTACACAGCTATCATTCGGAGGCTTAATACATATGATGACAGATGGCTGTGTTATGTTAAGGCGAGTTTCCTCATTCTTGTGATTTTTACCATTTGCTTTGCTCCAAGCAATATTATACTTATTATTCACCATGCCAACTACTACTACAACAACACGGATGGTCTATATTTTATCTATCTCATAGCTTTGTGCCTTGGGAGCCTAAATAGTTGCTTAGATCCACTCCTTTATTTTATTATGTCGAAAATCATAGACCACCCCACTGTTTACCTTACGATGGTGAAATCATCTAAAGAATAAGGAAGGCTATCTGTGAAAACATACATTCTTGGGAAAACATATGCCTAGGGCAAGGAGTTCTAACCTGCAGCTCCATTTTTGAGCTCCTAAGAAATACTGCTTCAGAATAAAACATTACAATAGTACTTTTTTACTTTAATACTTTTTCAGTGTTTTAAGAACGTCACTACAGGAGCGAAGACATCACCATTTTCTTTAGGGCAACTGACACACTTGCCTGACTGGTACTTCAAGCTCTTTACATCTCTGTCTCTCCCACTCCCATGAGGCTTTTATTCTAGGTGTCGTGGTAGAGGAGGTGGGGCAGGACGAAGCACAGGGAGAAGCTAAGGTCTTTGTTTTCACTATCCGGCATCATTTTTAATTCTTCCGCCTCCTTCCACTCTCATGCTGGTGGCTACCTCGTCAGCTCACTCTGAGTGGTTTTTATCACTGGGGTTCAGTACATTACTGGACTATGGGGTCCATACTCCCACCTTTGCCTTCTTGCCATTCTCCTCACTGCCAGTCTATCCTCCATCCCACTGGCCACCACCAGAGTAATCTTCCTCAGATAGCAGATGGAGCACATCACTCAAAACCCCTAGATCAAAAGCTGTCATTAACTGTCCACTGCTTTGGTATAAACTATAAATCTCTTGCTTGGCATTCAGGGCTAACTTCTAACTTTACTTCCCAATAAACCTTGCCTGCGAAGGTAGGCACTGGCCAACTTTCTTACTTTGCTGTAATCTTGATTTCTCCACTCTTTGCTCTTGCCTCTTAACTAAAAAGCTGTTTTTAACATGTTTGCCTTACTTCTTTACGTCTCTTAAAGTCTTCACTGGACCACTCTTCTGATTGTCAAGCTAGAAGTTCCTTTTTCTCATCTTCCTTTCCTGTATTTTTATCCTGACACTTATATGTAGTTCCTTTACATACAAATATTAATTTCATTAACACGTAATTAAGCACCATATAAAGAAGGGGCTCATCCTCTCCTTTCCTTAGCTTCTTGTAGATCTAAGTCTTCTCAGGGTCTGTGGGGCCCAGATCCATGCTCTGTATATCATGCTGCTGAGTGGACGAATAACATCCCAAAGCATCTAAGCATCGTGAAAGTCCCTTCAAGTCTTACCGAGAAGGCAAGGTTCCCCGTACAACATCGGACATCATTTTTAGTTGGGCGTGTAAAAAAACAAAAAGCGAAAGTAGAACACATTCATGAGGTCTTTTAGAAGTTTAAAATAACGTCTCCAATATTTTTTTCCTTATGTGTAGCTTTTAATGAGGAAATATTTTATTATAAATGCCCAGGATAGTCCTGTAAGTCAATGACAACATTTCTCTTAGTTTAGGGATTAGATAGGAGAGGGAATATTAGTGGTTAAGGGTATGAAGGATTGCTGACATAAACGTTCCAGTCCATGGGAATGTGCATAGACCATATACTTTGTAGTGACTATCAAAACATTAAAAAATTGAGAAGAATTGTTTTATTGTTTGGACTTTCCTATTTGGTTGGATTTAGTTAGAACAAAAACCTACAAAAACCACACACGTGAAGATCTTTTATAGTAGGTATGTGGTTACATGAAGAATAAAAATCGGTTAAACACTAAAGCAAGCAAGAGAAAGAAACCCGTGGGCATCTACCTGGCTGGTGGAGCATGAGACTCCTGATGTCCGGATTGTGAGTTTGAGTCTCATGTTGGGTGTAAAGATATGGTGGGTGTAGAAATTACTTAAAATTAAAAAAACTTTTTTTTTAAAAAAGAAAAAGAAACCTATATTAAGTTTTAAGATGACAAAAACCTCAATGAAAAGAACTGGTTTCTGCAAATAAAGTCACCATACGGAATATAGTTTTACCTGGGGGGAGGGGAAATGCAGCCAATAGTCACTTGTTAAAAGCACACAACTCTTGGGGCGCCTGGGTGGCACAGCGGTTAAGCGTCTGCCTTCGGCTCAGGGCGTGATCCCGGCGTTATGGGATCGAGCCCCACGTCAGGCTCCTCTGCTGTGAGCCTGCTTCTTCCTCTCCCACTCCCCCTGCTTGTGTTCCCTCTCTCGCTGGCTGTCTCTATCTCTGTCAAATAAATAAATAAAATCTTTAAAAAAAAATAAATAAAAGCACACAACTCTTACGTAGTAAATATACATGTAGCAGAACCAAACCTTTTTGGGGGGTCTAATTCCTAAGTTCTCAAGGAAAGCCTTTGATTTTAAAATAGCTCACAATTCTCTGCTTCTAGTGAAGAGATATAGAAAATGTGTTTTCTCCTAAGTATGTGCTAACATGCCCACCACCCAGACTTTCTCCATGAGACAAAAGGAATTTGGTGCCCAGGCAAGGTTACACCTGAAATACTGTTAACAAGGATCAAGAATTCTCACCAACCTACATCAATGTCCTCAATCTTTCATAAAGCTGCCACAAGTTCCATACAGACACTATTGTGATCTCTAACAACTGTATACTTTCACACAAAATTTATTTTATACTGACAATACTAGTAATTTTTTTATATTATTTTCCAAGGCCAGACCTTAGGAAGGCAATACACAGAATTACCTCCATCAAAAACTGGAATTTCTAGGTAACAAAATAGCAGAGATTAAAAAACATACACAGAGACCTCACCAAATAAACAACTGAATCGGATTTTTTTCCAGGGAAAGAACAGGCTGAGAAAACAAAGTTTCAAAGCGAATGGGCAGAGAAAGAAAATGGTGTCTAAAAAATAGCCATTAAACCAAATCAGATTCATTGCTTGGAATGGGAATGTTTTCAATATGTTAGCTATTGCCAATACAGTTCAAGCTCCCAATTTTATAGACCAAAGGAGGTTTAATGCCTGAGCTAGAACCCAGACCCGTAGGCTTACATTTAATGCTCTATTTCCACTACTGAAGCTACTGCTCTTAGACTTAGGAAGCAAGCCTGATAGACTTGCTAAGCGTGGACACTCAGCAAAGGCTTGCAAAGCGTGGACACTCAGCAAAGGCTTCCGAGTGTTCTGGCGAGGTCCTATGACATTCCACCTTGACCTAAAGCCATTAGACTGGAAAGCTCTGGAGGGGACTTCCGCAGCCTGCCTATGAAAGGTGTGTGGCATCAGGCTCACCTCAAGGACAACCCTCATGTGGCTGTGGGCAGAGAGGAAGCCAGGTCTATCTTTATTCTGTACCCAGAAGATCCCAATGGTTGGTTTGTGGATGGAGCAATCTGTGTGTCTAGTAAGGACCTTGTGACACAGTTGTCACTCAGCCCTTACTTATGTGGCAACCGTCAGTGCTCACAATAATATTTGCTACATTTAAGTACTTTGTTGGGGTGTCAAGCTCCATGCAAAATGCTGAATACTCTAACACACATATATATTCATAATTAATACAACTATACATAATTATAGGTTGATATATAGAAATAGAAATATGTAAACATACAAAGACATATTATTACATCTATATATCATCATTTGACCCTTACCATAATCCTGTAAGACTGGCACTACTACACCCATTTGGCACATGTGGAAATGGAAGCACAAGGAGTTTGAGGGACTTGACTAAAATCTCTGGTTATTTTGTGACAAAACCAATCCTGGAACAGTGCCTGTCTGTCTCCGAAGCAAGTAACTTTATCTTCCAATGCTGGCAAGTGTGGCTTGTGCCATGGCCATGGCTCTATCCGTGGGAACAGCAGGCGAAGGCCCATTCTGCCCTTCCTGGGATGTTGGGACCCAAGGCTTGAGTTTCAGTCTCGCCGTCCTATTCCCTGGCCTGAGATTTAACATTCACATTCTCTCCAATCAGGTGAGAGGGTGCCCACCCTCACAACTGCTGTGAGGGTCAAATGAGGATGATTTACGTGATGGCATCCTTAAAGCACAGGGGGTAAGGCAATGCTAGGGCCCTCCCTGAGAGAAGCCTAACATCTCAGAAGTCCCCATGTTGGGCGATATTTTTCTTCACCTGTAATGAGGCAGTTCAGTAGTGTGGGGTGACTACAATGTGTGTGTGTGTGTGTGTGTGTGTGTGTGTGCGTGCACACACATGTGTATGATTACCTGTATGTATATATATATAACATATATAAATACACGTACATGTAAACATAGATGCTTCAATTTTTATTAAAACTATTTTTGTACAGGTAGTATATGGTACAAAATTTAAAATGCTGAAAAATATTTTTTCTTCTTCCCTCACCACTCAGTTTTCTGCCAGAGGCAACACTTCTGTATGCTGCTCGAGACTACATTATGACAAAATATTTCTAATAACTTGCATTGAAGTTAGCTGCTTTGAAGGGAACACTTGGACTGGGCCAGTAGGTCCTATTCCGGAAACTCAGTTACAGGGGAAACTATCCTCTGTGAGTTGTTTACACTGTTTTTTGTTTTGTTTTTTAAGTTTAGAAACATTCAGCATGTAGTACATGCACTCTGTAAAAAATGAAATCCAAACAGCACAACAACAGAGTAAGAAAGAAATCTCCCGGGCCACCTGGCTGGCTTAGTCAGTAGAGCATGTGACTCTTAATCTCAGGGTTGTGAGTTTGAGCCCCATAGTGGGTGTGGAGATAACTTAAAAATAAAATCTTGAAAAAAAAAAAGTTGTCTCCTATCTACACCAGCTAGCTAGTTCACCTTCCAGATGGTGTTTCCTTCTAGAAATATTTTACGCACATACAAACATATGCTTACAATTGGTGTGTATTCCATTTTGAGGCATGTGGAAACATGGGTTTTTTTGTTTTTTGTTTTTACTTAATGATATACACACTGAAGATTGTCCAATATAGATTCACTCATTCTTTTCAATGACCACAGGAAATTCACTATATGGATATACTGCAATTAACTGGCCTGCTCTTGATGGATATTTATCATGTTTTGGGTCTTTTGCTATTACAGTGCTTCAGTAAACATCCTCTTCTATCTGCTGTAATGCACGACAATGTATGTTTAGAAGAATCAGACAGACCAGGGCATGGTCACAGAACTAATTACTTTTTGGACAGCTCTGGACAAATTACTCTAAGTTCCATTATCTGTAGGAGGATAATACAGGTATTCCACCCGTATGGCTGTTATGGGTAATGATGGTTATATGAGATGGTGTGCATCTAAGCACTTCATGCCACGTGTGGAAACAGCAAGGGCTCAGTAAGTGTTTGTCTCAGTCAAAGATGTTTCTCCTGTTTCAGATGAAGCAATTTCTGGGTTGGGAAGAGCTATACAGAGGATACATCCACCCCTTTGGGGTTTGCTTTGCAACCGGGGACATGGCAGCTACAAGTGGGGAGGTCCCAGGTAGCATCATTCCCACTCTCAGGGACGAGGTCCTAAACTTCGCCACTCAGTACACTTCCAAGAGGGGCCAGAATCTGTGGAATTCCTCCCACAATCAGTACAAGCTCCACAGTGAAGAAGAAACCCTCTGCTCTTTAGGGGGACTGTAGCAGGTCCGCCTCCCCCCCGTGCAGAGAACAAACCATGCTCACACCCCCCTCGCCCTGTGCTCCCTGCCTGCACCCTCCTGCTTTCCACCCACCTAACCAGCCACGCCTTCCCTTTCAGGTGCAGCTGCTGGTCTGTCTCCATGATCACTCCTCTTAGGACGCTCGTCCTCAACAATCCACTGTCCCTGCATCACGCTGTGCAGGACTTGTTTTGACATACACTACTCTCACTGTTATGTTACTATTCTATATGAGAATGCCCACTGCCTCAGTTTCTAAGCATCTTAAGGATAAGGACAGAGAACTTCAAGTGTCATATGTTCTTTGTATCATATCCCCTCCCCCCCCAACCAGATGCTATACACGGTACTATGCACACAGTATGCGCTCAGTAAATATCCAATGACTTGGACTCTGAACATGAACTTAACCACTGATGAGTTTTTAGTCAAAGCAGAAGTAGTTATTAGCTCTGGAGCCATCTTCCTGTTTATGTTTGACACAAGAGTAAAAAAAGCCCTATTATTTCCATTTGGATCCATAGGCAATGGCTGGGACAAGCAGTTCATAAGCTTTAGGAAAAACAAGTAAAGCAAATTCTTCCTCCCAGCCCCCCTCCCCAAGCCACTCTGTAAATTTAAAAGCAACAAACCTACTAAGACTCACCATGAGTTTCTGTGATTTAGCCTGGTATAAAACATCCTGGTAGTGCTGGGCATACTCTGGATCCACATTTTTAATCTTAGCAGTTGGTAACAGCAGAGTATCTAAAGTTTTCAAAGGATTCCCTTCATCAATAGCTTCATTGATGTGTCCTACAGCTACAATTCCTAGGGGGAAAAAAGTTTTCCTCTTAAGTCACAGTCTGTTATAAGTTCTCTAGAATCACCTATGACAAAGATTTAGCTAGAAAGGGGAATGGAGAACCCCCCCCCAACTGTAAGAGCTAATACATAAGCACACGACAGTGGCAGGATCCAAGATCAATGCAGGAAAATCAACTGTATTTCTCCATACTCACATGCACAATCTGAAAATGAAATGGAGGAGAAAACTCCATTTGGAATAGGTTCCAATCACAAATACACTATAATTACTTAAAGAAAACATAGGAATAAATTTAACAAAAGAAGAATGAGACATGTTCACTGAAAACTATGAAACACCATGTAAAAAAATTAAAGATGACCTAAATAAATTGAAAACTCATCCCATGTTCTTGGATCTGATGAATTAATACTGTTGAGATGGAAATACTCCTCAAAGTGCTCTATAGATTCAGTGAAATCCCTATCAAAATCCCAGTTGCCTTTACCTTTCAAACAGAAATTGACAAGCTGAATCTAAAATTCCTATATAAATGCAAGGGACCAAGAATAACCAATGCAATGTTGAAAAACAAAATTGGAGTTTTCTTCTCATTTTGAAAACATACTACAAAGGTACAGTTAATCAATACCGCATGGTGATGACGTAGGACAGATGTACAGATCAATGGAAAAGAATTTAGAATTCAGAAATAAATCCTTACATTTATGCTCAGTTGATTTTTGATAAGAGTGCCAAGACAACAGGTCAGAGTCGTAATAATAAACGGCACTGGGACAACTGGACATCCACGTGTGTAAGAGTGAAGTTGGACTCACTACATCACATCATACACAACAAAATAACCCCAAATAGTTCACGGACTTAAGTGTAGAAGCTTAAACTATATAACACTTAGAAGAAAACACAGGAGAAAATCTTTGCAGCCTTGGGTTAGGCAGTCAGTTTAGTTGTGACACTAGAATCGCAACTGAAGAAAAAAATAAATGGGACGTTGTAAAAATTGAAACTTCTGTGCTTCAAAGGACTCCAAAGAAGGTGAAGACAATCTGCAGATTGGGAGAAAATACTTGCAAGCTCTGTATCTGATAAAGACTTGTACACCTTATATACATGCATACCAAATTTAAGGAATTCTTATAACTAGGCAATAAAAAAAAACCCAATTTAAAATGGATAAAAGCCTCAAACACACACTTCTTAAAAGAAGATCTACAAATGGCTAATAATCACATGAAATGATACTCAATATTAACTATTAGGAAAACGCAAATCCAGAGTCCATAGTCTCCCTTTCTTCTTCCCTTCCTTCTCCTACTGATCTCCTTGCTAATTCTTATGAGTGAAACCATATGATAATTGTCTTTCTCTGCTTGACTTATTTCACTTAGCACAATCTCCTCCAGTCCCATCCATGTTGCTGCAAATGTTGGGTAATCGTTCCTTTCTGATGGCTGAGTAATAAGGAAAACGCAAATCCAAATCATGAGATACCACTTTATACCAATTAGGATGGCTATAATAGAAAAGACAAACAATAACAAGTGTTGTGAGGATGGGGTGAAATTGGAACTCTCATACATTGCTGGTAGGAGCAGGAAATGGTACAGTCGTATGGGTAAACAGGCAGTTTCTTAAAATATTAAACAAAGAATTACCATCTGATCCAGCAATTCTACTCCCAGATATAGACACCCAAGGGAACTGAAACCATATGTTCACCTAAAAAAATTATGCATCAGTGTTTACAGAAATACTTTCAACAGCTAAAAAGTGGAAACTACCTACATATCCATCAACTGATGAATGTCTATCCACAGAATGGCATATTACCTAATCTGGAAAAGAATATGAAATACGGTGATATACTTCAACACGGCAACACTGAAAACATAATGCTAGTGAAAGAAGCCAGACATAAAAGACACATATTACATTAGTCTACTTCTATGAAATATCCATAACAGGAAAATCCATAGAAACAAAGTAGACGAGTGGTTGCTGGGGGATGGGAGGGGGAGGAGTGACTGCTAATGGGTACCAAGTATCTTTTTGGGGTGATAAAGATGTTCTGAATTTATATAATGGTGATGGTAGTACAGATTTTAAATACATAAAAGCCACCATAAAAACACAATAAATGGGTCAATTTTATGGCATATGGATATAGATCTCAATGAGGCTACTATAAAATGGGAGGACAACTTTACATACAAGCAGCAGGAGGGATGCTAATTTCTAGTGTGAACCTCACTTAGATAGCAGTGCCAAGATAGTGGATGACGGAACCACAGAATAACAGAGCTGGAGGAAGTCAACAGAGTTGTACAAAAAAGAAAACTGAAGTACAGAGAGGTTTCGATTATGTTCTATCCTTCAGATCATTCTACTTCACCACTTTGTAAAAGATGCCAAAACAGAGACAGTTCAAAATCAAACAATTCCCTATAGCAGCAATAGAGTGAATTTCCAGGTCAATGGAGTCCAATGCTATCCAGCAGAACATTTTGTGATGATGAAAATGTTCTCTATCTGGGCTGTCCAATATGGTAGCCATTAGCCACATGTAACTATGAAGCATTAAAATGTAGCTACTATGACTGAAGACTTTAATTTTAAATTTTATCTAATTTTAATTATTAAAGTAGCTACGTGTGGCTTCAAAGTATAGGGTAGGCTCCATAGAAATTAATATCATCACGCATGTTTTAGGATATTTTTAAGGTTCAAGTATGGCTAATTAATATCACAAATTGTTTCCATAATGACGCCTGGTAAAGTAACATCTGGAGCCGTAATTCATGGATATACCCAAAGAAGAATAATCATATTCACCAGTTCACCCTCCTACCATCTCGAGCACACCACAGGATCTTAGGAAACAGACCATAAGGTTCAGGAATGAAAAATACAGAAGCCAATCTATGGAATTTGACAAGTTTTTGCATCTCTAGTAAAGGCTATCTATTTGGAGGCCCCTTCTCAGTACGACCTAATTATTAAAACTAAACTATCAGCCAGTCATAAAATACTACAGCGTATGCGTGTATATGCATGGATATACTTCTGTATGGTTGACCCTTGAACAATGTGGGGTTAGAAGCACCAACCCCTCCTACAGTCAGAAATCCATGTGTAACTTTTAACTCCCCCCAGATTTAACTACTAATAGCTTACTACCAACTAGAAGCCTTACCGATAACAGAGTCAACAAGAATCTTGTATGTTTTTACATATTACATACTGTTAATTCTTACAATAAGCTAGAGAAAAGAAAATGCTAAGAAAATAATAAGACAAAATACATTTACAGTACTGTACTGATAAAAAAAAATCCATGTATAATTGCGCCCGTGCAGTTCAAACCCATATTGTTCAAGGGTCTACTATCTATGCACACACATACACACACTAACAGGGGGCTTTTGCTTTCCAGGTTAGTGCTGATGGATAAGAACTAGTAAAGAAACTAAACATTAACAAGCAGTGCTTACAAAATAAACATTCTTAAAGCCAAACTTATTGTCATTTTGTTAGCTCTTTTTCAAACATAATCACAAGTCACTTTACAAATGTGACATGCTATGAAATAAAATACTGTAACTTTAAAGAACTATCTTCATCTTGATGCTGAAATTAAGTTAAATATTTAGCTAAATATCTCCTGAAACGATGGCACATAAATACTGCCTTGCTAAGAATGAAAAAGATTTATCTGTAGAAGGAAAGGGACAATTTAAAATGCCCAGAAATTATTCCAGATTATAACACTTAAATATATTTGAAGAATAAGCAAAAACACCACTTAAATATATTTGAAGAATAAGCAAAAACACTTCTCTAGTATGCAAGTTACATTATCTCAAAACACTGGAAGAACTCAGGAAAGTAAGTACAATCCACACACAAGGTATTATCATTTTACCCCATAGGAGTTATAACCTGGAGAGCATAGAATACTTCATGTCATTCCCTGGACATCAAGTCCCTTCGGTAGACTGTTCTAAATACTTTTAAACACCCCATCCAAAAATTATCTTAACAGAACTATGTCTGAGAAAGAGAATGTGTGTTCTAATGGCCAATCACCTGGGAATGAGTGCATTCCAGCTGACTTGATTGAAATCACTTGTTTAAGTTTTTGTTTGTTATGTTTCTAAGAATACAAGCTGCTGAGGTCATAGTAATTGACCTCATAGAAGCTGAAAGACCTACCCAGAAGCCCCCTGGGCACATCTGCAGCACTTCCTCTGTTTATAAGAAAAGGGAAAATCCCACTGCTGAGCCTCAGTCTATGACCCACTTCTTTACTTTTTTGAGGGGAAAAGAGGTTTATTTTTGAGAACATTATTAAACATTTATTAAGCACTAACTATATCCCTAGGAATTTGCTAAGCCATCTGCATAAAAAAGTAAATAAAAGATGGCTTTTAGGAAACAGATACTCAATTACTGTGACCAAAATCAAAACATAAGATACAAGAAGCGGAACAGAGGAATTAGAACGTCTATTGCTTACATAAGATGTCTCCCACATGAAACAACACATCCAAAACGCAGCCTCTTTTTTGTTTTCCAACTATTTTTTTAGTGTTTGAAGTTTTTATTTAAACTTTTGTGGGTTAACATATAGTGTAATACTGGTTTCAGGAGTAGAATTTAGTGATTCATCACTTACCTATAACACCCAGTGCTCATCATAACAAGTGCCCACCTTAATCCCCATCACCATTTAATCCATGCCCCACCCACCTCCCTCCATCAACCGCCAGTTTGTTCTCTATCATTAAGAGTCTCTTATGGCTTGTTTTCCTCTCTCCTTTTTTTTCTTTACTCCTTTTCCATATGTTCATCTATTTTGTTTCTTAAATTCCACATGTGAGTGAAATCACATGGTATCTGCCTTTCTCTGTCTTATTTCACTCAGCATAATGCACTCTAGCTCCATCAGATGATGCTGGTGGTATTTTGATAGGAATTACACTAAATGTGTAGAATTTTGTTGGTTTAGAGGGTTTTTTTTTTTGTCTTTTGTTTTTTGGTTTTTTTTTTTTAGAGACAGTGTACAAGTGGGGCAGGGCAGAGGCTTGGGAAGAGAGAGAATCCCAAGGAGGCTCCTTGCCCAGTGCAGAGCCCAGTGAGGGGCTCAATCCCACTATCCTGAGATCATGACCTGAGTCAAAATCAAGAGTCAAATGCATAACCAACTAAGCCACCAGGTGCCCCTGTTGGGAGATTTTTGATTACTGATTCAATTTCTTTGCTGGTTATGGATTTGTTCTAATTTTCTATTTCTCCTGGTTTCAGTTTTGGTAGTTTAGATGTTTCTAAGAGTTTATCCATTTCTTCTAGATTGCCCAATTTGTTGGCATACAATTTTTCATAATATTCTTTTACAATTTTTTGTGTTTCTGTGATGTTGGTTGTGATCTCTCCTTTCTCATTCATGATTTATTTGGGTCCCTTCTCTTCTTTTTGGTAAGTCTGGCTAGGGGTTTATCAATTTTATTAATTCTATCAAAGAACCAGCTCCTAGTTTCATTGATCTGTCCTACTATTTATTTGTTTCTGTATCATTTACTTCTGCTCTTTATTATTTCCGTTCTTCTGCTGGCTTTAGGCTTCATTTGCTATTCTTTTACTAGCTCCTTTAGGTTAGGTTGTGTATCTGAGATTTTTCTTGCTTCTTGAAATAGGCCTGTACTGCCATCTATTTGCCTCTTAGGACTGCTTTTGCTGCATCTCAAAAGTTTTGGACTGTCATGTTTTCATTTTCATTTCTTCCATGTATTTTTTATTTCTTCTTTAATTTCTTTGTTAACCCATTTATTCTTTAGTAGAATGTTCTTTAACCTCCATGTATTTGTGGTCTTTTCAAATTTTTTCTTGTGGTTGACTTCAAGTTTCATAGTGATTGGAAAATAAGCATGGTATGATCTCAATCTTTTTGTATTTGTTGAGGCCTGATTTGTGACCCAGTATGTGATCTATTCTGGAGAATGTTCCATGTATACTTAAAACGTGCATTCTGCTGGTTTAGGATTAAATATTCTGAATATATCTCTTAAGTCCATATGGTCCAGTGTGTCACTCAAAGCCATTGTTTCCTTGTTGATTTCCTGCTTAGACAATCTGTCCGCTGCTATAAGTGGGATGTTAAAGCCCCCTACTATTATTGTATTATTATCAATGTGTTTCTTTATGTGTGTCATTGACTTATATATTTGGGTGCTCCCATGCTGGGGGCATAAATATTTATAATTATTAGATCTTCTTGTTGGATAGACCCCTTTAATATGATACAGTGCCCTTCTTCATCTCTTGCTACAGTTTTGGTTTAAAATCTAGTTAGTCTGATATAAGGATTGCAAAACCAGCTTTATTTTGATGTCCATTAGCATGATAAATGGTTCTCCATATCCTCAAAAGTGCAGGTGTGTATAGGTCGGAAATGAGTCTCTTGCAGGCAGCATATAGATGCATGACCCGCTTTTTTAAACCATCATAGGAGACTATAATGTTCTAGTCAAATGAAAGAGTGGGCACTCTCTTACAGATTGTTTATTTGAGACACCAGATGAGGTAACCTACAAAGAAGGGTACCTACCAAATTAAAAAAGCAAAAATTCAAAGAAAGAAAACTACCTTGTCTGGGCAACATAGTTAAAATGAAGCTCCTCTATGGCTCTACTGGGAAAAGTAAAGTTTCCAGTAAGAAATGAACAGAGCATCCAAGTCTGAGGAAAGGTACTTAGCACCCTCTCCATTAAACTCTCCTTCCACATTTATCATGTCTCATTAGCTCTATATCCTTATCCACATCACAGTTCAGACAAAAGATTAGACCTTGAAGTGTGTGACAGGGGTGGGGTGGGAAGGGTAATGCGCTTTCAAAATGTCCATGAAAAATCCTTAGCTCTTTCAGATGATTTAATTACTATATTGTGCAATTTATGCCAGTTCATAATAGCATATTATTTTATGTAGCTTTTAAAGAAATTACTTAAACATAGGATATCAAACTCAATACTTCAAGAACTTTGAAAATACCTCATTTTGACATAACAAACCAAAGCACAGAGATATTAAATATTCTGCAGTGAATTCTACAAATTCTAGAAAGGAAATATGATAAGGAAGTCTCTGAAATAACTGCTGTGGTTATGGCATGTGCCCTTCATAACATGATAAGCAGAAGAAATGTGCTAGTGGCCATGTGATACGGCCCATGGAAAATAGCAGTACTGCAGTTGCCTAGAGAGATAAACGCCTTATCAATCCAAAGATATTTTTGCTTAAAAATAATATCCACCTACAAAAATATTATTTTTTTTAAGTTATATAAATATTACTTGTTTTTCTTTTCCTGAAAAAAATTAAAGCTTTATTTGATAGTCTGGGACAAAATGGCATCCTTCACCCAGCTTTTTAATCAATGTTAAGAATGAGATTAAAGGGGAGCCTGGGTGGCTCAGCTGGTTAAGTGTCTGACTCTTGGTTTCAGCTCCTCACGATCTCAGGGTTGTGAGACTGAGCCCCACGTGGGGCTCCACACTCAGCGGGGAGTCTGCTTGAGATTCTCCCTCTCCCTCTACCCTCCCCCTGCTAGCACTCTTGCTCTCTCAAATAAATAAATAAATCTTAAAGGAAAAAAAAAAAGAACGAGAGTAAAAAGACAAACATTTAGCACTGAGAACTAACACACCTTTGCCATAGTAGCAGACCATGTAGAAATCACCGAAGCAGACCGGGACAGGGTATTGCCGGAAAGAACTAGGGAAAAATTAGAAAAGAAACATGGGACCTGATTCTTTGTTTTGCTTATCCAAACAGAGGAGTCCTCCCCTTGAGTTGCACCAACCAGAGCACCCAAACTGCCAGTGCAGGCAACTCAAGGGTGGGCAGCTGGGGGTCAAGTAGCAGGGCAGGGGGGCAGGGGGCTGGGGCCTGAGCCTTGCAACACACCCCCCAGACCAGATAATGCTGAACATCTGCTCAAATTAGTGCTTTCCTCTTGACTAACATCTGGTGAGAACCACCAGCAGCCGAGGCGATGTGTCAGGGAAGAGCTAAGTGGGCTGTGTGCAAAGCATCTGATTGCAGGGATTCCTGCGATGCCTCCCTCCAAGGACGTGCCGGGGCAGCATCGAGCTGTGTGGTCAGAGAAGAGGAACTGGAGATTTAAACAACTTAAAAAGGACACAATGAAGAAATTGTCCAGGGATCAGTGTAACAGTGGTACATCTGTGAACTGGGTGTCGGGGCAGCATATCTGAACACCTGTTATCTATTAGGGACTTAGAAAGAGGTGTTTAACAACAACAACAGCTACAACAAAAGAAACCCTGCCTTGATGTTGGGCACAGGGCTCACAGGCAACAGTCAAGAAAGCAAAGAAAGTTATGCAAATGCAATCAAGTAACAAAGTCCTGTTTTATTCCGAGTCATTTTACTCTCCCGAAGTTAGATGCTGCTTAGAAGTCCAGACCTAAGACCTCACCAAAACACACCAGAACAGCCTAAGCTTGTGAAAGAAGTATCTGCCTACTCTGTGAGCAAGCTTAGGACAAGTTAGAAAAACAGGTCAAAGCTGGAGGACGGAGGGGAGGTCAGTGACATCAGCCATCTTAATCTAAATGCTGCCAACAAATAGAACAGCTCAGACAAAGCCAAGAATGATGGTGCTGGTTTGTGTTCATGATGGGAAAGACCGCTGGACACTTGAATTTGATAGTTCAGGCTACAGAAAAGCAATGGCTACACTGATTGCTGAGTTACAGAGCTCCCCATGTTTTGCTGTTTTTCTAAGCAAGAGGCAAATGATAAGGAGGCAAGCTGGCATTCAAGAGTGCACGTTTCAGGGCCTGTCCTCCTGGGACTGTCCACGTTCACACAGGTAGTTCATGATTTCTAGATACACAGTGAATCATCATGATTTGTGATCCTAAAGCAAAAGTTAGTTTGCATTCCAATTTTTTCCTAGGGCAGGAACATATGTTTTATTAAAAAAAAAAAAAGCCCAAATGAAAGGTCAAAATAAAGTTGAGAGCTAAAAAGCTGAGTTAGAGCATTCATCTCCGAAGTATGAATAAATAAGAAGACATGAGGACTTTTATTTACACATTTTTGTTCTAACCTTTCATGTCTTTTTATGCCTGTTTTGTAATGTATGTAATATGTTGGTACAGAATTATAGGCATAAACCTTACCTATAAATATATACATGTCTATCAGGGGAGTGTGCTCTCATAAGCCCCATGAGCAAAAATCTGCAGCCCTGATTTAGGGAACTAAGCTGTCCAGACACCTTCTTCTCTCGTTATACTAAGACAAGGAAAATGTTCTGTACTTACGG
The DNA here is from genome assembly GCF_002007445.2 of Ailuropoda melanoleuca. Classification (NCBI taxonomy): domain Eukaryota; kingdom Metazoa; phylum Chordata; class Mammalia; order Carnivora; family Ursidae; genus Ailuropoda; species Ailuropoda melanoleuca. Next base: position 51,890,492 of record NC_048220.1, on the reverse strand, counting down.
TCATTTTCTTCTTGAATTTCAGTATTAACCATATCAATGCAATTCTGAATTTCATTCCAGCTTAAGCTATCTTGCCCTTGGGATAAGGCTTCCAGTTTAAAGGCGAGTAGTGCATTTGTGTAACTGTGGAAGGGAAAACAATCATTATACTCCTCAGAGACATTCATTCTTTGTTCATCGTGTGCGTCTTAAATTTGGCACGTGGCCAAAAGTAGCTGTTAGGAGAATCAAAGTAGATAAGGCACATGAAATTGTCTTGTGCAGTTTTGTGAACGCACAGCAAGCTCACTTACATTAATGGTGTTTTTTCTTAAAGATACTGGATGAACAAATACTGTTTAACGAAAGTGCCTCAAAATCCAACCTCATATCTAGCTCAAGCAAAAAGCAAAAAAAGAAAAAAAAAAGAAAAAAAAAAGAAAAGAAAAAAAGACCCGTAAGTTCTCAACTCTGTGAAATCACTTTTTTCCCCCTCAGTTTCTCATTTTCCCTCCTTTCATATGTTTTTTCTCTGCTCAGGCTTCAGATAATTTTTATGTGGTAAAATTTAGAACCACCATGGTTCTCAACCTTTGCATCAAGATTTCTTTTTATTATTTTTCCTGTTCCTTTCAAAATCTGAGCTCTAGAACCCTCTACCCCTGTAACCTTAACCCAGCTGGGTTACCTAAAGGCCTAATAGGCCCGGCGAGGAATCAAATAAAATACAAATGCAGTTCCAGAAGCCTCGCTGAGTGACACACACCTTCAATGTATGTTTTCTTGAAGACTAGGGACATGAGTTGAATGAGAATACTGTCCAGTCCCTCCTCATCTGTCCATTTCTCCTAAGGCTTCCCAGCAGCTACTCAGAAACCTCCTCAGAAACCTCCCTCCGCTCACAGCTATGGCATTCTTGCCCCTCATTGCTGACCCTTGACCCTCCTCACTAAGCACAACCCTCTGGCAAAGAGAGCTTGCTCAACCACTTCAATAACTTGTTTTGTTTGGGGAGATTTTAGGGGAAAAAACTGTCCATCTTGGGCGCCTGGGTGGCTCAGTCAGTTAAGCGTTTTCCTTCAGCTCTGGTCATGATCTCAGGGTCCTGGGATCAAGTCCTGCATCGGGCTTCCTGCTCAGCGGGGAGTCTGCTTCTCTGCCCCTCCCCTGGCTGGTGCTTTCTCTCTCTTCCTCCCTCTCTCCCTCCCTCTCTCTCTCTTGCTCACTCTCAAATAAATAAGATCTTAAAAAAAAATTTCCCTCTTGATAGGGTACTAAGAAACCCATTTCTCAATAGTCGATTTTCCCATTTAAAAATCACAGAGCCAATGTTACCAGCATAAGCTAACATGAGCTGTCCTAGCCCCAAGTAGAGAAACTCAATAGTTTAGTTTGCTTTTGCGTTACACCAGGGAAATAAAGACCAATAAAGACCAATCCTCTAGGTATCCCCTATGCATTTTGACTTCTGAATAGCACCTTTGGATTGTTAACAGCAGAGTTTAGAAAAAGGAACAGCACATTGAGTTTACAACTGCTTTCCTGGTTGTGACCGATTTTCTCAAAATTCTGCAAGCTTTAAGGCAGCACTTGGGTGCCTTCTATAGAAGGTAGCTTGAGAGGGAAAAACACCATTCAGAATAGGAAGTGGTGGCGATGATCCTTTATCTGAGGCTGAATGAGGCATCATCAAATTCAGGCCTGAAAGCAGCTAACAGTCACGTTTGAGATTTTCCCCTAACCAAAATTTAGAAGCCCAAGAAACACTCTGTTACACTAGTAATACATGAACAGTAATATTGACTAACAATAACAAAACGTCAACTTGCACTCCTTAGCATCCCTTTTGGACAGTGATCATTCTGTAAGCAGGTGCAAAATCCTTATGGGCATTTCACATGCTTAACATCTAAATGATGATCCAATGGGAGTAAAATGAGAAAGCTTAAGGACGAACACAGGAAAAACCCCATCCTCACCCACCATTTCTTTAGACACAAACAAACAGTAGCCAAAGGGAAGAGATTTTAGGAGTAACACAACAGAGCTGTAAGGCTTTTCCATGTGAGCATTAGTCTCTGGTACTAAGGCATCAGCCATAGAAAACACCTGCAGTTCACCCTTGCAGAGAGGTGCAGTCCTGCCCCTCCACGCCTCTCAGAGCCCTCCTCACTGGCGGCTGTGGGCAGAGCAGTAACATCGCATTTCTAACAGCCTTCTGAAGCTTTGAGAACATGCAGAGTAGGTGAGGTGTTTTTGCGCTTTACAGATGAAGAGAAAAGACTGTCCAAAGTCAGACTCCGATATTTTTGGCCCTGATGCTATCTGTATTCCTTTAACCACATCACACTAGTTGTCAGGAGAGATGACACTAGCTGGGGTGGGGAGAAGCATGGAAATAATCTGTGGAAGTCTCATCTGTGGTAGGCAGCTCCAGGAGCGTGCCAGGAGAGGTGCCAGGCACCCATTCCTGGCGGTGAGGGGAGCACGCACAGCAGCAGACGGGCCAGAAAACACACAGTGTGTTTGCAACCAGCCTGATGGAAGCTCGAGGCACAAGGAGAGCTGGAGCCAAGGTCAGAACAACACGCTTAGAGAGAGGAGTCTGTTCTTATTTCAGATGAGAACAAGGAACAGTCAAATGGAGAGCATTGTAACCAGAGCTCCATTTTGGAATAATTAATCTGGGACAGCAGATGCCTAGAGCCAATACGAACTCTACACCACTTTTGTGAGAATTAGAAGAGTCTTTCTGGGGAACCACAGGCCCAGGGTGGAAGCCATGGGAAACAGACAGACACTTTGTATGACTTCATCAAGGTGGCCCTGCCCAACCCCTGGTGCTATGAAGAACTTGGACAACCGTGGGGAGAGGCCCAGATGGAGCCCCCCGTCTTCAACTTGAAAACCTGCAAACTTGGGCTTCCAAGAACCAGGTTAAAAAGCAGACCATGAAGGTAAAGTGCTGAGGCTGTGGAAGATCACTTGGGGCCGATCAGCAGTCAGCCTGGTACCAAAGGGACCCTGAAATCTCATGTTGGTATTGGTCATTCAGCTGACCCAGGAAGTGCATAGGTCAAACTCTAAAAACATGATTAAGGGGCGCCTGGGTGGCACAGTGGTTGAGCGTCTGCCTTCAGCTCAGGGCATGATCCCGGCGTTATGGGATCGAGCCCCACATCAGGCTCCTTGCTGGGAGCCTGCTTCTTCCTCTCCCACTCCGCCTGCTTGTGTTCCCTCTCTCGCTGGCTGTCTCTCTCTCTGTCAAATAAATAAATAAAATCTTTAAAAAAAATAAAAAAAATAAAAACATGATTAAAATGAACAATTTTTTTCAAGTTTCCCATATAGAATACTTGAACTCTGAGGCTGTAAAAGTGGTTCTCAAATGGGGTGTGAGACCATTTCCTTGATGGGTTATGTGCAAATTGGGGGCAGAAAGGGAGGAATTTTGGTAATCAAAATTAGTGATCTGATGGGAGACAGTACGGTTATTTAGAGGGCAGTGGCCAGGATGCAAAATCTGTGGGACAGTCGTGACAGTTACCTCACCAAGGTGTCCCCCTAGAGCCCCACTGGGCTGTAAGCTTCGTAAGGAAGTGACCAGCTCACCGGCTGTCTTCCACTCAAGCACTGAGGGCCAGCAGCCAAGTCTGGTTAGGTGAGAAAGAGAGAGGACATTCAAGACACAGGAGGACTAACTTGGAAGTTATTACAGAAGCAAAGGTGATAAGTCCAGTGAGCTGGTTGCTGGGAAATGGCAACATTTTGCAGAGGTGTTACACACACAGCCCGGCTGCTGATGGGGAGAAGAAATGTGAGGGTGTTCACGGCACAAGGGTGCCGGCAGCAGAAAACAAGTAGAACTTGAGGTTTCTAAGCCTGGGGAAGAGAATGGTGCCATTACAAACAGTGGAGGGAGAAATAAATTACCCTGCGGACAGACTCAGGAGTTATGTATTCGTCAGGTGGCCAAATTTAAGCAGAACAAGAACATCTGTTTCTCCAAGAAGACTCAAAAAGAAAATCCACTGTCCTACTACTCTGGGGCCATTCTCCACACAGACAAGTGGTCAAGCATTTTTAAAAAATCTGAAGCCTTCTACATTTTCTTGTACAACTGTACATGATCCAAGAGAATGACCCAGCCTCTATTTAAGCAGTTCGGCTAGAATCCATATCTGAGAAGAGCCTTTGTCAGGATCTGTGCAGACATCGCCTCCTAGTGGTTAACAAGAATCCAGGCTGCGAAAATCACTCCTTTTTTTTTTTTTTATTATATTATGTTAATCACCATACAGTACATCCCCGGATTCCGATGTAAAGTTCGATGCTTCATTAGTTGCGTATAACACCCAGTGCACCATGCAATACGTGCCCTCCTTACTACCCATCACCAGTCTATCCCATTCCCCCACCCCCTCCCCTCTGAAGTCTTCAGTTTGTTTCTCATAGACCATAGTCTCTCATGTTTCATTCCCCCTTCTGATTACCCCCCCTTTCTTTATCCCTTTCTTCCCCTACCGATCATCCTAGTTCTTATGTTCCATAGATGGAGAGAAATCATATGATAATTGTCTTTCTCTGCTTGACTTGAAAATCACTCCTTTTAACTGGGGCTTTTGTCTTACTGAATCTCTAATGGACTCCTTATTCTGGCCCCTTAATTTTCTCTCTAGAGCGGCTGTAGTGTTTTATACTATCAAGTGTACCATCTGGTAGCATATTTCAGAAACATGATATGGAAGATACTAATTGAGACTGTCACCCACTGCCCTGTCACCCACTACCATGATCCACTCTTGTCTCAGGATCCCTTGGGTTTACCAATCAAAACAATGGGGTTTGGGGTTCAGTTGCCCAACTGTAGGTCCATAAATCCAAGTTTAGTTTCCTCATCAGTAAAAGAAAATAACTGGACTGGATCATTATTAAAGTTTCTTCCAACTCTTCTACATTCAGTGGTCTCAAAAAAAAAAAAAAAGCCCAAGGGAAGTTATGTGTTTAATAGCTCTTTTATTTTTTAGCCTATCACATCATTTTTGGTAATGACAAAGTCAGTCAGTAATTGTCACAACACACTCATTTTTAGATTCCTTCTCCCCCTAAAAGAAATACCGTAAAAAAGGACTCCTATTAGAAGGACTGTTAAAGTAGACTAGCTTTTGGGGCGCCTGGGTGGCACAGCGGTTGAGCGTCTGCCTTCGGCTCAGGGCGTGATCCCGGCGTTACGGGATCGAGCCCCACATCAGGCTCCTTTGCTATGAGCCTGCTTCTTCCTCTCCCACTCCCCCTGCTTGTGTTCCCTCTCTCGCTGGCTGTCTCTATCTCTGTCAAATAAATAAATAAACTCTTTAACAAAAAAAAAAAAAAAAGTAGACTAGCTTTTGAGGAATTGAGTACAGACATATGGATTTCTTCAGCAAAGAGCAAATCTTTCACTTGCGAGATCTGCCGAACACACATTCCTGTATTAAAAGGAGGCCTGGAAGATGTTCCCTTACCGTTCTACATACGATTCATCCAGATTGTTGAGGCCTATCGTTGGGCTTCTGAGTTGATTCTGCACAGACACAAGATCATTGTTTCCCAAGGCCTGGTTTAGTAAAGCAACAGCAGACAGCATTTCCACTGCAATCAAGAGCTCCTCATGGGCCAAGTAGTTCTGTGGGAAGATATATACAATACGAGTTTTCCAAAGTACGTGCCTCATGTATGTGATGGGGTTTTAGAATGTGTATTTCAAGAACAAAGAAAAGTTAAAGGTTTTGAGAACCCAGGAGAAAGAAGGCTCAATGGCCACCTGCTTTTCACTGGTTTAAATGAACAGGTGAGTGGGTTCCGGGTTTTTCTTAGCTGATCATTTTAGGGACAGAGTTAATGACAACCAACGGTTCTGATTCCTCAAACATCTGCATTCCCCTAGCTGATTCCCAACACTGGTTATATGAGCTGCTTACAGGCTCAGACTGACCAAATAATTAAGTGAAGGATTAGATAATACTGTCACTGTGTGAGAGTGTAAGGTCAAGACTTTCAGGAGCGATTTTCAGTTTAAATTAAGGGTAAGGAAAAGAGGGGAGAATTTTACCTACAAGTTATAACCCTAGAAAAGTAAACCAAAATCATTAAGCTAAGAATATCAATTCTAGTCCCAAAAAAGTTAATCCGAGTCACTTTTAAATAAATGGGTATAATTTTTCTTTTCTTTTCTTTTTAAAGATTTATTTTAGAGCAAGAGTGAGTGAGTGGGGGCAGGAGCAGAGGGAGACAATCTCTAAGCAGACTCTGCGATGAGCATGGAGCCCGATGTGGGGCTTGATCTCATAATCCATGAGATCAGGACCTGAGCAGAAATCACAAGTCGGATGCTCCACTGACTGAGCCACCCAGGTACCCCAATAATGGGGTAGAAATTTTAAAACAGTCAATCTTACAGTAAAACAAGTTATGATTTATAATTCTGGATTTGGCTTATTTTTAAAAAATACATCTCATGGTGGCTACACTTGCAGTGAGCATAGCTTAAGTATAAACTTGCCAAGTGACTATCTTGTATACCTGAAAGCAATGCACAGTTGTGTGTCAACTATCGTCAAATCAAATTTAAAAAACCACAACCGAGACTTTCGAACACCTTCCCGCTTCAATGTTCTCTTCCATTTAACCATTTTATACTGACTCAGGCTACCTTCAAAAGGGTTATTTCTTCCATTATATTGAAGGAACACAGAGGGAGCATAAAATGAAAGAAAAAAAAGTGCTGATAACTGTATTTACATTTAGGATATTTTCTGTATTTAATATATACAATGTAATAGTTATATTAAAATGCATTATAGTTTCTGGATCTCCACAGGTATCCCACAGCAATGGATTTTAGAGTAACAAGGTATAATTCTACCTTCCAAAGCAAATGGGAAGAAGGGGTTATCATAGGGAGCATGTAAGCAAATTTTATCCAAGTTTCTTGTATGAATTACAAGTTTAACACATAAAGAAGGTGTAAAATTACAAGTAAAAAAGCAGGATGGAAACACTGAGGTCCACCTCCACTACCCCTTCTGGTAATTGTCCACAAATATCTCACATGGTATTCAGCAACAAGGATAAGGAAAATCAGAGCAGCAGCGGGGCTGGACAACCTTAGGTGACCATTGACCAGTTAGGGGTGAATGGCTGGGCTAGAGCGTGAGTAGCCTTGGGCTTCAAAGCTGGTGGTGCAGGAGAAACTATTAATGAAAGAACTTAAGTGCAATTCCCGAAAATGACCTCCTTTTATTACAAAATAATATCTTTCTATTTAGAGAACAAGAAGTCTTGGTAAGCAAGAATAAGAAAACAAATCTTCCCACCCAAGCCCTTTAGTGTATATCCATTTATTTATTCTTAATTCATCCAAACATTTGCAGAGGTTTTTTTCAACAGGATTTTCATATTATGAAAACCCCTCTAGATAATGACATTTTAATCTCATTTTTTCCCACTTGATATTAGCGGGGGCAATCTGTTGTTAAACACGTGGTTTGTTTCTGGCTTCTCAGTATTACAGAACATGTTGTGAAACAATCCCCGTGAATACAACCTTTTGATTCATATTCTTTAGGCTCTTTTCTTAGCACTATAGCTGTCAGGATAATGGGTGAAAGACCTGCGTTCACGTTACTGAGACCATCCTCCAGAAAGGGTGGAACATTCATGCGTCCATTGGCTGTGCAGGCTGTGCCCGCTGCCCCAAATTTATGCCTACACTATGCTAGCTCTCCCAGTGCTACCAATCTGATTTCCCAAAATAACTGTATTTGAATTTACATTTACTTTTGATTGAGTTTGAACACTTTTGCTCTGTGTCTGTCATCGTGTATGCCGATTTTTGTGAATTGGCTCTTCATGCTTTTGGCCTCCCTTCCTCCCTCTCTTTCATGGAACAGTGCCGTTTCCCCATTTTTAAGACCCAACATTCTTCTACATTTCCTTAGAACTTCAATTTTTTTTTTTTTTTAAGATTTATTTATTCGACAGAGAGAGAGAGACAGCCAGCGAGAGAGGGAACACAAGCAGGGGGAGGGAGAGGAAGAAGCAGGCTCATAACGGAGGAGCCTGATGTGGGGCTCGATCCCATAACGCTGGGATCACGCCCTGAGCCGAAGGCAGACGCTTAACCGCTGTGCCACCCAGGCGCCCCTCAATTTTTTAAGTTACTTTTTACGTTCAACTTTTTATGTTGGGACATTATTCTGATATGTGTAGTGAGGTCATGTTTTCTTTTTCAAATGGTTAAATGCTTGTAAGGATTTCATTCTTTTCTTTACCTTTTTGAAATACTAGCACTCTCATATATTTAATTCTTGGCTCTGCTTCCAGGGCTTTTTATTCTGTTCCATTGTTTGGGTTAATCCTGTACCAGTACACATGGTTTAAATTACTGTAACCTTGTATATTACTGTTTAATACCATTTGTGTATTAAGCAGCAATTTACAAAAATTAAAAGTCATGGTCCTGATGTTCTTCATTTCTAGAAATGCAGACTCATAGCTAATTATTCTGTATTAAAAAACATGACAGATTTTTTAAAAATTTCAGTACAGTTAAAAAATTATCCAAAGTGCTTCAAAAGTCAGAGAATAAGATAATAAGAACAACTTGTTTGCAATGTGTATTTGTGTAGAATGCTGCCTGCACTTCCTAACTACACAGACTGTTTATGGAGATGAAAAGCAGGAGCTAGAGAGGAAGGCAGCCAAGGACGTGGTACAGGGGGGCCAGGGGAACAGGGACTAGTACAAGTTAAAGATCTGCACCCCGTTCACCTTTCCTAAACAGCATTCCTCATAGCTCTGACTCCGAATTGACATATTCGTAGTTGGGGTCCCCTCAGACTTACCATGGCATTCTGTTTCTGGAGGTTGAAAAGTTCATTCTGATACATCACAGCAGCAAAGGGGTAAACAGCAGGCAGCTGGGCCTCCGGTCTCTTCAGTGCAAGCAGCGTATTCTCGGGGTCACCTTCCCGAATGACAGCATTGATGTGGTCCACGGCAGCCAGCCCTGAGTGGGGATTGGGGGTGTCACAGTCCGTCAGAACATCCACTTTTTCTACTACTGTTTGCCCCAAGCATCCCATCTTTCCAAGGACTAGAATCGAAGCAGTCCCTTTCCATGAACTCTGAAAAGCTGCAGCTGGAGGGCAGGCAAAAACTTGAAGATGGTAGCTAAGTAACTGGAGGTCAGGGCAGTCCTTGGAGAAAGTCGCTAAAAGGGCCTCAGCATTGACAGAGCTGGAGTTATGAGATGACTTCCCTACAAAACCTTGCCCTTCAGGATCAGCTCTGTTCTGCCCTCAAGGTTCTAGTTGAGGATTTCACACCTTGGGGAACCCCACAGTATTTAGAGCTGGGCCATAAAGATCCCAGAAGCATTGTTCTTGAATGTTCCTTGTGTATTAGTGCTGCCTCTGCAAGGAGACTGAAGCTATGTGAACGCCCAAAGCCAGACTTGCCCCACTGCTGTATCCTCCCTCTGAAGCCGCACCCCTGGAAACCTACAGTTAGCACTGGGAGTCAGTGCTGCTTGATGCTGATGGGATTTTTCTTGCTCTCTCTCTCTCTTTTTTTTAAAAAAGATTTTATTTATTGATTTGAGAGAAAGAGACAGAGAGAGCATGAGTGGGGGGTGCAGAAAGAGAGGGAGAAGCAGACTCCCTGCTGAGCAAGGAGCCCGATGTGGGGCTCGATACCAGGACCCTGGGATCATGACCTGAGCCGCAGGCAGTCACTTAACCAACTGAACCACCCAGGCACCCCTTGATGGTATTTTTCTCAGAACATTCTCCCTCCTATCTTGTGTTCTGTGAAGTATGATTTTTAAGAAAAAATCATTTCAGATGTGTTTTTTAAAAAATATTATAACCAAAATTCCTATGATTAAATAAGTCTGTGCCAGTATCACTTCACCTTAAAAAAACAAAAACCCGGACCACAGAAATGTGTTGGCTTACATAATCCGATCAGATCGTAAGTTGCGTGAGATCTTTACCAGTTGCAATGTTCAGATTATGAAGACCTGAATTGTATTTTATTTAGTTACTTATTTACTTATTTCTTGAGAGGGGCAAAAAGCAAGGTTTATTGAGCGATAGTAAAGTTTATTGAATGATAGAGTACAAAGCTCCCAAAAGGGAACAGACCCCAGAGGGCTGCCCAAAACCTGAATTTTAATAACCAAACTGAGGGTGCCTGAAACAGTAGATTTCTCAGAGTTTTCAGAAAACAGGAAGAGAACTGCTGATCAACTGGGAGAATGAGCGATCGACTCTGCCAGCAGGGAAGAGCAGACTGGACAGAAACAGCAGCATTTTGCTCCGTAAAGAAGGTTTCGGGGGCTCCTGGATGGCTAAGTCATTCAGCATCTAACTTTTGATTTCGGCTCAGGTCATGATCTCAGGGTCGTGGGACTGAGCCCTGTGTCAGGCTCTGTCCTCTGGGTGTGGTGCCTACTTGGGATTCCCTCTCTCCCTCTCCCTCTGCCCTTACCCCACTTGTGCTCTCTTTCTAAACAGATAAAATCTTAAAAAAAAAAGTTTCAGGATAGCAGAAATAACACAGACCCACAGATTTCTAGAGCTTTTCAAGGATTAGTTTGTCTCCCTAATACATGACTAGATTGCAGCTAAGATTACTCTAACCCTTTTAACAGATGACAATTTACCTTCTGTAACTCATTCACAAGGAGCTACCCCCTCCATAACCTTTCTCTCGAGACACATCATTCAACAGCAGGAAATACTTACAGCCAATGCAATCCTCTTAGTTACTCCCACAAAAAACTTCAATGTATTCTAAAGGACTCTTAAGAACTCAAACCTATTTTTCTAAGAATTGATATATCCAACAAAAAAAAAATCCCAGAAAGGTTGGTCAGTGGACATTCGTGTCTCTGCTGTTCTGTGAAAGTCACCCACAGCCTCTCAGCTGTGTCTGTCATTATTTTGGATAGGATCCTGCTTCCCCTCTGAAAACTCCATTATGTGAGTTTGCACCACTGGATGGTAAGAGAGTACCAGAAAATCATACCCTTAAGACACTCTTTATGAATGATTTCTTCTAAAAAACAAACAAATAAATAAAGTGAGCTCTCCCACTCTTTTATACTCTGCATTTAACCAATCTTCCAGCCCTGATCTTAACAGAATATGTCTTGTAATGAATGGAATGCATGGGCCAAACCCAAAGTTAAATGACTGCAGGTCAGACAAAGCTGCAGCCTCCACCGACAGATCCAGTGACACTGCTGTCAAAGCTGTCCCTTATGTCACTTCTCTAGCTATTATGCACACAGACACCTTAACATTTTAGTATAATAACCTACAGGGCAGAGAAAAAGCTTGTCAAGTAGCTATACTCGTATATTTTAAAGCATACAGCTGTCTTACTGTCATGTCACTGATTAAAATATACTTGAGGGTTTTTTCAAGACTCCTCTGAGTTCTACTCAACTATAAATTTTCAGATGGAGAGAAAAAAACTTCAGAATCATCATGTTCTCCACAGTTAAAGCCACTGAACATGGCAATGCCCTTCATAATTTAAGCTGGTCATGCATTAGTGCAAATCCTCTCATGCCTTTTATTTAAAAATGTATAAGCGGGGCGCCTGGGTGGCACAGCGGTTAAGCGTCCGCCTTCGGCTCAGGGCGTGATCCCGGCGTTATGGGATCGAGCCCCACATCAGGCTCTTCTGCTATGAGCCTGCTTCTTCCTCTCCCACTCCCCCTGCTTGTGTTCCCTCTCTCGCTGGCTGTCTCTATCTCTGTCAAATAAATAAAAAATCTTTAAAAAAAAAATAAAAATGTATAAGCAACGTGGCATTAAATCTGTGGCCAGGAAATTATGTCAGTGAGTATTTAAACATTTATACAAGGCATTTTGTTTAAAATGAAGAAGAAACCTGTGTTAGTGGTTATAAACCTGTGTTAGTGGTTATAAACTTTTCAAAAATAAAGGATGGCAGAAGGCTACGGAATCGTTTCTTCACCAAGTATATGGACCTCAGCTGTCTTGCTGGCAATATTAATTTCTTCCTGCAATTCGTCTCTGTCAAGCGTCATGAAATTCTCAGCTTTCAAATAGAGCAGGAAGAGAAACTTTGAGTTGTATTTCATGTGTCATCACCAATTTGTTCAAAATTGAATAAGAATAAAAGAAGAGGAACTTGCATTCCACAATGTTAAGGTGTTCCCTTAAAAAAAGTTACTGGGGAGCTCTCAGCAGTTTTGTGTGTGAGGGAAATTCTCAAACCTACTCAGATGTTAACTCCTAGATATTTACATCAATTTTCTCAAGGCCTCCTTGATTAGTGTTTGAACCCTTTGGGTAGGTCTCTACAAGCGACCTGGCAGCAAACTTCTGGGTAAAACCTACAGTTTCTTTGAAGGTGTTCAGAACATTCAAAGATCATCTATGAGGTGGAATCAAAGACGAAGTTTAGGAGTGCTGTAATTAGCGGATACTCCCAAGTTTAAATTTGACAGATGGTTCACAGGCTTTAGTAAACGGGCTAAGCGGCCTTTCAGGTATTCGGTTTTTGTGTATATACGGGCTCTTCAGGTTGCCCTAGGGGAAATAAATGTCAAGTAGGACTCCTTACTGCCTCAAGTAAAACCAAATTTTATTAGAGAGGGAGAAAAGACTAATAAAGATACGAGTCTCTCTGACCTTGCAGAGGCTCGTTTTAATTACCTGAGCTTTCTGTTCCTTATAGTCACACAACAGACATGGGTACAGAAAGGAGCTGAACTGTGAGACTCCATAGAGGTTCAGGGACATGGGATTTGAACCTGCCACGGTGCAATTTCGTTGGCCTATCCAGTCTCACTCACTTGCCAAAAAACTAGACGAGCTGTAAGAAAATAATTCTTACCAACTGCAACTAATGACTGGGAAGTAATTAAGAGCAGCAGCGTCAACAATACCTTTTCGATTCCAGTCAAACACTGTCACATAATCATGGGCAAGAAATAACAATCTTTAAGTCATAATCTTTTACTAAATAGCTTTCCATATTAGCCCAATAAGGGACAGGTTCAAAATACGCCATGCATACACTGTACGTACGATAAAACAGGAAGGGATAGCTAAACTAGCTTCGAGACACTTTGAGATCCTTGGCATGGGCAGGGGGACAAGATCACCCAAAACTGCCGTGGAAAACTGCCACACGATGCACCACTATTAAGAATAACACTGACACTGAGTGGAATTTTCATCACATAAGGCAGTTTTACAAGGATACCAGTTGAGAGTTTTGGTGAGATTCTGACAAGGACAATTTGCGTCTTGACAGTATCCATTTCCTTCATATAGTCCATTACTTACTGTTGACTTTATTGATGTTGCCTTGGATTTCTGCTTGGGTCAGCAGTTCTTCATATGCATCTCTTTCTTCTTCTGAAATACAGTTATTCTACAAAACAAAGTCTTTACTGATTCCTGAGGTTAAATAAAATGTTTCCAAAGCTCGCTATTCAAAAGCAAAATGCGAAGAGTGAGAAGAGCCTTTACTTATATTCATTTGAATTCAATATAAGCATTGAAAAGTGCTTGCTCTGTGCAGGGCACTAGGGTTAGATACGCCTGGCAAAGATTACACAGATGAACAGCAGCCCCAGCGACTCTCTAAAAGGGCCCAATTGTCTAACGTGGCAAACATCATGTGGGACCACTTGACCATACCGCCGTTTTGTAGATGGAAATCAGTGGAATGTTGGCAATTTCCTTTGATCCAGTCTAATAAAACTGACACCATAAATAACAAATATACATAGAATACATTTTAGAGGAGAATTACATATTCTCCTCTCAAGTAACACTTGAAAAAGAGAAAACGATTGAGGAGGGCTTGGAGGAACAGAGCAATTATAAAGGCAGAGTGGGAAGCAGGATGGAGACCACAGGATTTGGTCACAAAGGTGAGAGAGCTTCGCACGTTGGGCTACAGCATAGTGTACAGGGTTAGCCAGAAAGATGGGGAGCTGGGTGGGCATTCCAGAGGCTTTTTAATGCCAACCGAAGGACCTGTACTTAACTCAGTAGGCAGTAGGGAACCCAGGGAGCTTTCGGGGGCTGACATCCGATCTGTAAAGATTAATTTTGCAACCTCTAGGTCCGAGAGGGGTTGGCTGGCAGAACAGGAGGAAGCAGGGCCACCTGTGAGGAAGGTGAGCAAAACACCAAGGCATGGTGGGGGCGGGGGCAGGGCTGGGGCCAGAGTGGTAAGACTAGAAGGTGTGGGACAGATGTAAGTCTGGCAAGAAGAGGCAACAGAATGCAGTGAGGGATAGGATACGGGGGTGGGGGGACGTGGACTGAGTTCTGAAACATCGTGGAAATCATTTCAGAGACAAACCAGCATGGGCACACGTGTGAGAAGGGCAGGGTAGAAATAAGCACTCTCCCTACTTGGTGAAGGGCAAGGCCCATGGGACAGAGAGAAGAAGTCGTCGGGAGGAGCATTCGAGGGGCCTGGTATCAAGCTGACAGCTGATTTCCTCAGCAAGTGGATGAGCTTGTCTGAGGAGGGACAGAGACAGAAGTGACTTGAGGTCAGACCTTAAAGAATCCCCGTAGGCAGAGGGAGGATGGAGCAGAGCCGCTGAGAGGCAGAGGACTGTGCCCCGAAGCAGCAGGGGAGCCCGCTGAGCAGCCAACCTGAGGCAGGCAGGCGGGGCGGGCAGAAGCCACCAGGTGAGAGAAGGCAGTAAGAGCAAGTGGGCAGTTTTGGTAATGGAGCTGAAGCTGACACAGCAAGAGCCTAAGTAGGAGAAAGATGGCCAAGAAGGGCTGTCCTCAGTAATGCTAGACGGGAAGGCAGAAGTCAAGGTCAGGCTGCCTCGCAGAGGAGGGAAGGCGAAATATGAGAGTGACTTCAAAAACATCAGCTCTCAACTTCACCACACCGAACCATTAACCTCTGTTAACCAATCAACAGGTCACTCGGCTAATACAAGGTCTGCAGACGATGCCCAGCAAGGGACGATCTTGAGCCATTCCTCCCACACTTCCCAGGTAAGTCCTAAGTTTACAACATGACCTTCAATCCTTGTAACCCGTAAGAATCAGCATAAAAGGGAACCTCTTTTCTTTACATCGTGCATGGTCTGCTTTTACCCCCACATTTCACCTAAGCCAACTGCCTACGGCTACAGAGATCACTGCCAGGTGATTTAAAATGATCACTTTTAACACCAAGGCTTCTTCAAACTAGCTACTCAGAGCTGTATGACTGAGAATCTAATTAAATACCTTCAGTCTTGCATTTTCCTCTTTCCTCTTCTTGGCTTCCCAGAGTTCCTTCTGGTATTCCTGTGCAAGGCTGTCATCTACTAAAGTTAAAACTGCGTTTGGGTTTCTTAGCGTTTTAATGGTTTGTTCTGCTATTTCTTTTTCAATAGCTTCATTAATGGCTATAACTGCAGCATGCACTGAAAAGAGAGGGAAAAAAATGATTTTCATGAGCCAAAGGCAACATGGAAAGTTGCACGGACACTGCGTAAACGTAAGCAGTTTTACTTTCTTCTCTGGCTTTCAGTTATAAAGGCCAGAGAAGACCCCCAAGACACTTCACAGAGCACCCCTCTGACAACCTCTCCACCTGCCCATCTCATTTGGGTCCTGTCTCAGCATCTGCCCTGTGACCTCTATGAATTTATGAATGGCTAAAATGAACCAAGAGGTATGTCAACGCCCAGGGGCTGACGGGGGATGTGGACACTGTTAAAGTACCAGTTTGTTTCCAAATGATACTGGCAATTTAACTTGCAACAGAGAAGGACAATACAACAATGTACTCTACCAATAAAATCTGATGATGCAAAAAGCAAAGACGTATTGTGAATAAAGGTATTTATGGAACTTTTAATTCACATTGCACAAGTACATGTGTAAAGTCTAAATCAATTACATGGTCATGTTCTCATATGCTCAACTTAACCATCTACAATACATCCAATAAAAACTTTGAAAGGGGGCTGAAAGTATCTTCTAAATATGCTCTTTCTTGGAACCAAAATCAACAAAGTGTAGGTAAGTCTCAAGTCAATAGTAAGCTCTGATTTTACTCACAAGCAGCTTCATCCACTGACAGTTCATTAGCCAGAATACCACCTATTTTGCTGAAAGATGGCATTTGTATTCCATATTTCTCAAGTTCCTTTCTCATATTACTGATTTCCTCCTCTGAAAAAGAACAACAACAACAACAAACAACATCAAAGAAAGACACAGAGATGGAAGCAGGAATGAATATATTCACATCAAGAAATGTCTTCACCCCACGGCCTCTCTCCCAGAAACGTGAGGCTTATTTTTCTGAATAAGGAATATGAAAGGGGGCATCTGGGTGGCTCAGTCGGTTAAGGACCAACTCTTGATTTGGCTCAGGTCATGATCTCAAGATCATGAGATCAAGCCCCGCACTAGGCTCCATGCTGGGTGTGGAGCCTGCTTAAGATTCTCTCTCTCCCTCTGCCCTTCCCCCCTGCATGTGCACACTCTCTAAAAACAAACAAAAAAAGAAAATTAAAAATGCCATGCCATTATTTAAAAAAAAAAAAAAAGAGAAAAAAGTGTCTTCATCAAGAAGGTGGGGCACTTCTAAACAAGAACCTGAGGAAGAAGTCAGCCTGTTTCTCATTTCACCAATAAGGGGAAAGGAAAACTGGTTGAATACAAACAAGATAGTGACGTTTTCTCCTCTGATCAATAGAGGAAAAATGGGAATCAATGCTATCAAAAGGAAAACAAAAGTATTGATACATTTTTCTTAGTAAATGATAATGTAAAAATCATAAAGAGTAATACCTGTGAAGTCTACTTTTCCCAACAAATCCTGGATCTGGGGTGCTATTCCTAGTTTGAACAGGTATAAACTGAAAGACAGAACATAAAATCATCAGTTCAGAAGTTTGATCATCACACATCTTAGCATAAAAAATTACTTAAGTCCTAAGGGTTTTTTAGTTGAGAAAGACCTAAGAGATTATCTCATCTAATCCATTCATATTATAGATGGAGAAACTGAGGTAACACAGTCCCTGGTGGAGGGGGACTACAACCATAGTCTAAGTCCCAAAGACCAGTCTGCTTTAGAACATGGCATTTCCGTTCGGTCAACTAACTCTCTACCACCTATTTGTAGGGAGAATAAGAAACAAACCTTATACAAAATAGCCAGTAATAAATCCAATGGACATTTATTTCGATACTTCTTCTATGATTATTTTGTTGAAGGTACAGCTCAAATTATATATTCCTTTTCAATATTCCTTTAAGTACCACACACCCTTTGAAGACCTATTTGTTTTACATTTTCTGAAACAAATAAATAGAGTGGCAAGACTATCAGCAGATGGGGTGATAAACCACAATATGGGCATACTACTAAGTGGAAGATGGAGAACAAATTGTGCGTGTGTGTGTGTGTGTGTGTGTGTGTATTTAAAACTCTTTAGGAAGTAAAAATGGCATGCACTAACCTATCCATAACTTGACAAAAGAGCAGAGGGCTGGCATCTAAATTTTACCAAATGTGCAAATATACGGTTATATGGCTTTCCCCATTTAATCACTGAAGCACAGTTTCTTTCCATGATGATCCTAACTTCCTTACCCCAAAGAGTAATCCTATAGACCAACTAAAAAAAAAAATCTGTATTCACTTTATTATTAATTTTTATAGGCTTGTAATTTATGAGATTTTAAATAGAATTTAGAAATTATACAATAATACGAGAAAAACTAAGAATGATTTCATTGGCTCGATATATTTCAAGATCATCACTTCAGATGCTGAGGTGAGATGCACCTGAGGAGATTATAAAATGCATAAAGTTTCATTGAAGTTCAAGATCAAGCCTTTTTAAATGGTACTTGATGCTGTCCTGCTAGCTGATTGGGTGTCCCAGCTTCTAGATCCTTCTGAGCAACTAGTACAGACATAGTTTATGGCAGTCAGGAGACACTGAGTGCTTAGCTGAACCTAAGAATCGGCTGAAGGGTGTGACCTTATCTTACCACCAATACATGACAATGCCATTTTCTTTGCCTGCTTATCACAGAATACTAGCAAAGAAAATCTTGCAATGGGATAGGCTGGTGATGGGTATTAAGGAGGGCACGTATTGCATGGTGCACTAGGTGTTATACGCAAGTAATGAATCATGGAACTTTACATCAAAAACTAGGGATGTATTGTATGGTGACTAACATAATAAAAAAATATTATTATTAAAAAAAATCTTGCAAATCTGATAGCCAAAAACATTATTTAAGTCTGCATTCCCTTTTGTTGTGAGGGTAAACATGTTTTCAGACACAAATTGTTCCATGTCTCTTTCTTCCAGAAAATGCCTATTAATGAATTTTTGAATTTTAAATATTTTTGGGGGGAGGCGAGTTTCTTTTCTTTGGTTTCCCCCCTTTTCCATCAAAACCACAACCAAAGAACAAATGACATTTTAAACATATGGTATTTGTAATTTTAGTACTAAATTCCAATACGATTTTCGTATCTTACCCACAGGTGGAAAACATACTAGACTCTGAGCATTCTTCAATATAAAATAGGCATTATGTATTCATAACTCAAAGCTAGAAAGATGCGATACATTCCTTAGTTTAAATTCTAAGTCTTTAGAGATTATCAGGGATATAAAACTATTTACACAGCCTCTGAAGACTTTATTACCAAAGGTTCACTCCAAACAAGTCATTAAAACTAGAAAGCTGACATTTTCAAAACTATAATATTTTATGAACCACTTCTCAACTCATTATTATGTGGAAAAAATATTCCTGTTAAAAGGGAGCCCATATCATGCGGAACAAATGAAATGTCAACCTCTTCAACTGTTCCTTTGTACTAACAGATATTACAAAATTAAACAGAAGTAAATGGATAGGTATGGCAAAACTGCAAAAGAATTCTAGGAAAATAAAAGCCACACATTAAGAAATGACAAAAAATCATCCTCCAATTTCTTTCATAGTATGTGATTTGCCTCTTTCTCTTCTCTCTTTACAACTAAATTAAAAAATATACATGAATTAATCTACAAAGAAAATATAAACATAATTTAATGGGAGAAATTTTGAAAATGTGACAATAAAATTTAAGTAGGAGGCATCCATAAAATGTCTTTAACAACCAATTTTCTATCTATAATTAAGTGTTTAATGCTGTGGGGGGTTTTGTTTGTTTTTAAAATTTTTTATTTGAGAGAACGAGAGAGAACAAGCAGAGCAGGGTGGAGGGGAGGAGAGGCAGAGGGAGAGGGAGAAGCAGACTTCCCACTGAGCAGGNGATGTGGGGCTCGATCCCATAACGCCGGGATCACGCCCTGAGCTGAAGGCAGACGCTTAACCGCTGTGCCACCCAGGCGCCCCAACAACCAATTTTCTATCTATAATTAAGTGTTTAATGCTGTGGGGGGTTTTGTTTGTTTTTAAAAATTTTTATTTGAGAGAACGAGAGAGAACAAGCAGAGCAGGGTGGAGGGGAGGAGAGGCAGAGGGAGAGGGAGAAGCAGACTTCCCACTGAGCAGGGAGCTGGATGCACGCGGGGCTCCAACCCAGGACCCTGAGATCATGACCTGAGCGAAAGGCAGATGCTTAACCAACTGAGCCACCTGGGTGCCCCTCTCTTTTTTTTTTTTTTT